>NC_073357.2:64450000-64727500 GCF_027580225.2 Misgurnus anguillicaudatus
TAAAAGGGTCTGTTCCAAAGGCTGAAACCCTTGTCAAAGATGTTCCCAGTGTGTTCATGTACAGATCAGCTGCTTCAGTTCCATGAGGCAGTAGTGCTGCTGAGATTTTTTTTGCACAACCACCCTGTGCAATCTGGTTTGGGATTCCTTTTCCTGTAGTAAATGGGACATGTTAACTTGTAATAAATGATTGAATGTCAAGTGCTTTTCAAGAGTTTTAAATATTATTTAGCATACCAGGAATCCTGTGGTTGTTCCAGGCCTCTACTACCCTGCTAATGCCCAGATGACACAGCTGACAGACAAAGTTAGACACGCAGTATCTTGTTAGGTTGCAGTCCATATCAATCAGTTCTTGGTCGACAAGCTGAACAAGAGCCTCCTTCAAAGGGTAATTAACCCTGTTGTTTATTTCAGGCCAAATTCTCTCAATTGTGCGATTCTGATGAAAGAATTTAACAAACTGTTTTATATAGTAAAATCATCACATTACTAAAATTATATTCGTCTTTATCATCAAAAAAACTAAAATTGGGAAACAACCCTTAAATACAAGTGATTTTTACAAAAAAAAGTTTGTATACGTTTTAAGTTGTGAGTTTTCAGAACAACAGTATTTTACCCACAAGGCAATACCTTTGTTGATTTGGTCTGACGATATGGTGGTGTTTCTGTATTCATTCTGTGGTCAGCAAGAATTTCTTGCATAAATAGAGTCAAGAAAAACTCTTTTCCATGGTCCACCCTTATCTGGTCCCACATTCCATTGTTGATTACTGCAGGCCTTAAATTATATGATTTAAATAGAAATTGGTTTATACACACACAAAAAAAAACAGTAAGTGTTTTGGAATACAAACCTATACACTTCATCATAGATAATGATGTTATTCTTTACTGGCATACAGGAATATGCCATTATCTTGCTGCTATAGCCATCAATTGCTACGACATGTGTAACTCCAAACATGCCCAATTTTTCATTTTGATCTAAATGGAGTTTGTGGCCTGTGTAAATGGCACAGTAAGGTATGGGATTCAGGTTCCGTGCACCCTACGAGAAAGGTAAAAAAACTGTTAATGAGTTACATTGTTTTTATTTTTTGTGACCTTGGATGACAAAACCCATCTTCGAAGCAAAGCATATAGCCTAGGGCAGGGCTTTTCAAATCTTACTCTAAAGGGCCGAGCGCTACAGAGTTTATCTCGAACCCTAATCAAAAATAACCACCTAAGACTGTCTAGTGATCATGAAGACCCTGATTAGCTTGCTCAGCTGTGTTTGATCAGGGTTGGAGCTAAACTCTGCAGTGCTTGGCCCTATAGGGCAAGATTTGAAAAGCCCTGGCATAGGGCATAGGCTGTATATAAAAGCTAAAAATGAATTGTATGGGTCAAAATTATAATTTTGAAGCTTCACCGGTGCTATATGGCACTTCTACGGTTCTTCTATGATTACGAGCAAAGAACTACTTTTGGTACTATAGCACCGTTTGTTTTTAGAGTGTAATGCTATTTAAATACCCTGGGGCAATAAGTATTATTAATAATGGTCATAATAACAAACTAACTTACACTGCATCGCATTTCATGATATGGTCGATGTATTGTCCGGAGGGCTCGTCCAACCCTACTTTCTGCCGCTCGAATTCCCTTTGCTGTCAAATAACCGGTCATCAATTTACGACCGTAGGTTGGTCCTGTCTAGAGGGATGGAGAGAATAATTTAAATCAATTTTGTTTAAATCAGGCCATGATTATGATATTTTTTATAAAACACGGGCCTTTCGTGTTCATCTAAAGTCAAATATCATCATTATTGTGCAGATTAAAGTTTTCACAAATAGTACTGAAGTGTATTTGATCTGTGAAATGTTTCACAGATCCGAAATAATATTTAAAGCATAATGTGGTGTTGATTTACCGCATACAACAAAATAACAATTCAGTTTCAAAATATCGTCAATTGCAAGCCAATTTGTTTGTAAAGGTTTCACAAATCAGGCTCTTTCTAAAACAAGTAAATTGACATTATTTCTGACTGCGTGTTCGCTGAAAACGGTCGTTAATTGTAAAAACTGTGTATTGCCATGTTCCGCATTAAACGTCTTATCGTGACTTGACGGTGAAAAACTGTAGTCTATTGTGAAAAAAAAATCACAAATCAAGCTGGACAAAACAATGGTAGTTTCAGTTTTGTAGGTGTACAGTTTCGGGAGTTATACGCGGTTTAACGTAAAAGGGGAAAAATAATAATAAAACGCGAATATTTGACATTGGGACCGGCATCACATGAATTCACAAATCAGAATGAATGGAATGTGATGGGGGTTTTGACATGCAAAAAGCAGCACGCCGCAGATTTACAAAGTATTTAACTAACAGATTATTTCGATATCCTTAATATTTTTTGTAAATTTGAATCAATATATTTCAGAATGTCACACTTAAATATTTTAGTTTTTAAAACTGTAATAATTGCTCATTTCAAGTTAACATAGGTATTTAACATCAACAAAAATTTTGTAAGTTTCATGCATAACTTTAACTATGATTATGTCAATATTTTTGGTGAAACATTTATTACATTGTATTATTTTAGTAAATTTAGGCAAAAAAATACATAAAATCAGATTTAGAAATCACAAAGCCAACGGTTTTTTAATCAGCAGCAGAAGAAACTGCGCCTCTTGCAGGAAGACAAACAACCCCCAAATTCCCCTAAAATCCTGGTAAGTTTCCTGTTAAGTTTATTAATATTTACACTTTTTAATGAAATATTTGATGTGTCCTTGCGTAAACAACTTAAGGTGTATTTATACATTCTGAGTCATACTGTAAACTGGGTTCAATAACAGCTTTCTTTGCACATAGGCTACTGCTAATCATGAATATTGTTATTTTACGTATTTATTCAGGTCACCAAAGTGTTAATACAGCTGTGCTACTTGAAATGTGTGCAAAATAATAATTTCTGATCGTTTTATTACTGCATAATGTGGTTGTAGAGTCTAGACAAACACGTGTAAATCTGTAGTGGGTGATAGTCAGGGGATCCGGAATCCGGACCTCAGTTTCCCTCCACCCGGACTTATTTGACCTTTCATATGAAAGCGGAATAACACAACAGAGCTTTACAGAGCTCACATGCTTATATACATTTATATTAATTATCTCTCGACTCCATATGCCTATGTCTTATTTTCCTTTTTTGTGTTAAGGGTGTCGCACACCGGTCGAGAAGCGCAGTGTTTCGTGTAGGACAACTCACTGTTTCTGACACCACACCAGACGATCACACTGAGTTTAGTCAGACAAATTTTACTTCCAGATGTAAAATATGCATTTGCAGCCTATGTTAATCATTAAAGATTTTAGACAAATATGTTATTTAATGTTAAACTAAGTGGCGCTCTGTGGCAGTATCCAGAGTCACAGTGGACAGCCGTTTAAATAAAGTTATTGTTGCATACAAGTGCTGGTGGTCCACCTGGTGATTCTGCATGCTGTGAATTTGAGAGACCTCTCAGAGTTTATTCAGCTGAGTTTTTGTAACATGTACAATGTTTGCCATTTTTAATAAAATAACGTAAAATAACGCTTTTTATTATTGATATTTGATGGTTTAGCATGAAATAAATTCATTACATGAAGTAAATAAAACTAATTTTTTTTTAGTTAAATAATATTCACAAAATTTTCAGCTACATCTAAGTAACATTTTTTATTATATCAACTCAGTTTTTTAGTAGACTTCACTAGGATTTTTATTGATTTGTTTTAATATTTTTGATTCCATCTACTCAATTTAATTTGTGATAGGAAATTAATGTAATTTTGAAGTCTACTCAATTTCACAGCTTTCAAATGTACTCTTTTTATAAGTGTGAAAATGCTTCACAAAAAATATTGAGTAGATCATAGTAATAGTTTTTACAGTGTGTTCAGAGTCAGCCACCTGCGGATCGGATCGATTTAAACTGGCCATGCCCAGGTGTTCGAAGTCCGACAGTATATGTTGCTAAACCATCTTCTGTGTCAAATCCACAGATTATTATTTACATAAAATTACATTACATTTTTTGCAATTTATTTTTTTCATGACATTCAAAGTGGAATTATTGCAGCCAAATCATCGCTGTCAAACATTAAAATGCCATTTAAAGGCTATCATAAGAGCAGTTACTGCTACAGTTTAAATAATTCTTGTCTAAATTCTGGATAATTATTTAATGTAATGTGCAATTTGTGTTAGGGATAGCTCGGTAATGGCATAGTACTCACGTACACAGCCTATACTTTGCAGGTGCACCATGAACCCCCCACTTTTTCCCAAAGGTGACTTATTGAAAAAAAAAATGAAAACAGTTATTGCGGCAGGTGTGTTAGCGTTACCATCTAAAATGCAAGACGCGCCGCTTTCTTTACAAAGCTTTCGCCGTCTGCTTTTACTACCAGACCCACTAATTGTGTGAAGAGTTTATTCCCAGAGGCGTCTGTGGCTTGCCCTGTGTCTACATTTAAAATAACAAATTTCAGCGCGACACTAACGCGCCTCTAAACGGAAAATAATAAAAATCTAATTATTTAAAATAAAATGCATACCCGTAAGAAAATTAACCATGGTTTTATTGTGGTGCAGTAAAAGTGTAGTAAGAAACCATGTTTATTTAGTGATTACCATCAGCAAAACCATGGTCTAACAACTATGGGTTTTAAAAACCATGGTTATTTTGTGCTTACCATGGTTTTACTACAGTAACCATGGTTTTGGTTTTAACTGTAGTAAAACCATGGTTAATTTTCGTAAGTAAAACTACAAGGACATTCTAATGTCCAAGCACACGCCTGAACCAATATACAAGTGCCAATTTAGTAATTGGAATAAAGTGACGATACGATGAGATAATGGCATATTTATCCTAATGCACTGCAAAAGCCAAGTGACCTTCCCCGAATGATTCCCCTGTGTCTGTCGATACAGTTTGGGAACCGACGTATGAGAGTTGGAGGTTTGTAACTCTAAGTTACAGTACGCCATACATTGCATACATATTATGAATGATATTGCATTGTATTACTTACTTCTTGTACTGCTGTCGATACAGCTATCTCCAGCTGAGTGTCGGAAACCTCCCGTCTCACACCATGACTGGCACAAAATCTTCTAACAGTCCTCGCCGAACAACCTCGCCCAACACCAATTTGAGACAAATGCTCAGCAATGTCCTTGTGTGTGCGATGTTTTAAAATCATGTCCAAAATAACTTCTCTGTACGGTTCCAGAGACATGGTGCTTCGCATTCAATAGTGCGGGAAAAAATATTTCCGGGTCACTAATTTGGCCTCAGAAAACTATTAAAATTCGCTTTATTCGATATAGATTTTTGTATTTTTAAAATGTAAAGTAAATGTGCAAAAAAGTCATAAACAAAAATCGGAGAATAAGTCAATATTATTTTTTTTCGTATAATGTTCTGAATACAGTTCTAATTCAAATATTTGAATGTAACTTTTTTAGCTTAAAATACAACAACCGTTTATATTTTATTTTTCTCATAATGGTTAAAAAAAGAAAAACGAATGGACGCAAAAGTACACGGACCCATTTCACTAGTGAAAATACAATTACAGATATCAATAACTTAATTGTTGATATCAAGAATTGAATTGTTGATATCAAGAATTAAATTGCTGATATCAAGAATGAACATTGTTACTAGTGGAAATGTAATTGTTGATATCAAGAATTAAATTGCTGATATCAAGAATTAACATTGTTACTAGTGGGAATGTAATTGTTGATATCAAGAATTGCCATTGATACTAGTAGAAACGTAATATCTGATGTCAATAATGAAAATTTTAACTAGTGAAAATTGAATTGTTGATATCAAGAACACAATGAATAAAAGTTAAAACGGCTTGCCATAGTCACGCTGGACCGGAGCACCCTGTATGTTTGTGCATTGTAGTGACAGACTTCATTCACCCCAATGGAAAGCATATTTACACTGTCTGAGTTATTCCTATCCCCTACTTCATGCTAAGAACTAGTAAATGTATGTCTTATCTCAGGTGCGTGTGATATCATGTTATGTGCAATTTAGGGAGCAGGAAGCTTCATTTGAGCATTTGACTGAACAGGAAATTTGATGAGAAGATGAAGTCTAGGATTGTGTCATAAAAATTCTAGAGTGACATTGCTCATGAAGTCACAATTGTGAAGAAGCATGTAAATGCTGTTAAAAACGCTAGCTAGACACCAATTGTGAGCGCTTGCCAACGTTTCTTCAGCTAAGCGCTTTTGTTGCTATTTTGTTCTGTTTATCAGTCGTACAGGGTCTTAGCTGGTTGGTTGTTGTAGTATTTGTCAATAATTTCCAATAATATGGCAACTAATATGCAAACGCAGTCTTTATATATTAGGATAAAATTAAAACCTTTTGAAAATGACGTGGTAGGAGACTTCTCTTGAGCTTTAGGGGGAAACGCACACAAAAACAATATTAGTAATTTTATTTAATGGGATGTGGACTTTCAAAACTGAAACGTTACTCACCAGCTCCAAATAAAACACATCCTCGGTCTCATTTTGACTTAAGTCCCAGCGATCCACAGTAGATCCAAGAAAAAACAGGACTGTATAATCTTCTACAGAGCCCAGGAGTAAGGTTCAAGTTCCTCTCGGTCTAACAAGTGTACATGACAGTGATCAATTTATACATTTCAAATATACATTACTATTTATGCTACAATATAAACGCACCAGTATCACTAATAATCATAACACAGAAAGTACGTCAGGATTTTACTGTCGCAGATTGATTTTACAGTTTACTAAAAAACTTTGACGAAACTTCTGCTTATATATTATCAACATCAGCTACAGAGCATGTCAAATGCTTCATATAACGGCCTCATAACTACCTTGGAACAACATGTATAACTGCGAAACATTTAGCTTCTTAACCAAAGGTTTTATTAGCGTAGTTACAAGAAAACAAAACACGACAAGAAGCCTTAACGTTACTATAAACATCTCATCAATTCAGACATCACAATATGTGAGCTTGACCTAATAACTACTACTAACAACACAGATTAACATTAGCGGTTCTTACATTTATATTTGCAAATTGTCACGGTAGGATAAGTCCATCGTGACTTTCTGTGTTGTGTTTGTCTGTATGACTGAACTGTGTGTGTGTGCGTGTCTGATCGCTAATTATCTGAGTGAGTGCAGGTGTGCGTGATTGCTTTGCTCCAGCTGGTGGTAGTTACCCATATGGCATATATACTCACCCAGTCTCTCTTCTCACTGCCAGATGATTACGCTACATATCTCACCAGTGTTCTCGTGTTCATGTGTTCCTGTGGTCTCGTCTTAGCGTGGAGTTCTGCCCGTTTGTGTATCCGGTTTCATCCGTCAACCAAACTTCATCCACGTTCACCAGGAATTGTCACCGCAGCCTTTGTCTGTCCAACCATATCAGCATTATCATCTGTGTCATCTGTTTGAATAAACCTTTGTTCATCTTACCTTGCATTTGCTTCCTGTTATTCTCCTTCAGTCATAACAGAATCATCTGGCCATCATGGAAGCAGCAGGTAAAGGATCCCCGGCTCGGTACGAAGAATTCATCACCGCTGCCATTCATCGCTTCACCACTCAGGATAGTCGTATCGAGGAACTGAGCCGGGGAATGAAGAACATGATAGACAAAGTGTCTGAGCTCACCCAGGCGATCCAACAACTGACGCTACCCACTGTGCCACCCGCACCGTCTGTTCCTACCACACCACCCGCGAGCGCTTCCCGTCAGGAACCAAGACTATCCACGCCAGATAAATACGCAGGTGATCCAGAAGGTTGTAGATCATTTCTATCTCAATGCTCTCTTCATTTCTTTCTTCAGCCCCAGACCTACGTTTCAGAAGAAAGCAAAGTTGGATTTGTGTTGTCTCTGCTGACGGGAAAGGCGGCGCGTTGGGGAACAGCGGTGTGGGAGAATCGCGACCCGTGTACCCAGAATTTCGAGGCGCTTTCCACGATGATGAGGAGGGTGTTCGATCGATCTGCTGTGGGAAGAGACGCTGCCAGGAAATTGGCTGATCTTCGTCAGGGTACACGGTCGGTTTCTGATTACGCCATTGACTTTCGTACGCTTGCAGCGGACACGCATTGGAACGAAGAGGCGCAGTGGGATATTTTCCTGCATAGGTTAACCGGCCGCATTCAACGGGAGCTCCAGCACGGAGAGATTCCAGCCTCTCTGAATGGTTTGATTGATGTGGCCATCCGTGCGGATATTCGATTGAGGACTATTTCTGCTTACGACGATGAAGATGTGTCTCATGCGGGCAGGGAGAAGACGCCCCTGTCGAGAGATTCTGCGGCCGGTTCATCCTTTTCCGATCCGGAGCCCATGCAGGTGGGTCGAGCTCGGCTTTCCCGGGAGGAGAGGATTCGTCGTCGATCTCTGGGTCTTTGCATGTACTGTGGAGAGGCCGGGCACCTCCTCCATCGGTGTCTGGTAAAAGGCAACGCCCGAGAGTAGTGCTGGGGTTACTTTCGGGCGGAATCTCTTCAGCAAAGACCCCGTTAACATCTACCCTCCTCCCGGCGAAGCTGCGGTGGCGCAACACACATCTCACCTGTGACGCACTACTGGACTCGGGAGCCGAGGGGAATTTAATCGATCACCACTTTGCTCGTAAGCTCCAGGTTCCATTGACAGTTCTCACCAAACCCATCTCACCCTTCGCACTCAATGGTAGTGAACTATCTGTCATCACTCACATCACGGACCCGGTCACCATCTGTATTTCTGGAAATCACTCTGAGACTTTGCAATTCTATGTCACCGTTTCCCCTCTGGCTCCCATTGTACTTGGACATCCTTGGTTGCTGAAACATAACCCATCTATCAACTGGAGATTAGGAACTATCACCGGTTGGAGTGAAGCTTGTCATAAGTCTTGTCTTGTTTCTGCTTGTGTATCTGTCTCTGCGTCTGTGTTTCAGGAGGAGACGGTGGACTTAACTAGCGTGCCCGTGGAGTATCAGGACCTGAAGGGAGTGTTCAGTAAGTCTCGGGCCGATTCTCTACCTCCTCATCGTCCCTATGACTGTGCCATAGAGTTATTGCCAGGTACGTCTCCGCCTAAGGGCAAGCTTTACTCTCTATCTGTTCCTGAGATGAAGGCCATGGAGAAATACATTTCTGATTCTCTAGCAACCGGATTCATCCGTCCTTCCTCATCTCCAGCGGGGGCAGGGTTCTTTTTTGTTAGTAAGAAGGATGGATCCTTGCGACCTTGTATTGATTACCGAGGGTTGAATAACATTACGGTAAAGAATACTTATCCTTTGCCGTTAATGTCTTCAGCTTTCGAGAGGTTGCAAGGAGCATCCGTTTTCACAAAATTGGATTTACGCAATGCTTATAATTTGGTTCGCATAAGGGAGGGGGATGAATGGAAAACTGCTTTTAACACCCCTCGTGGCCATTTTGAGTACTGCGTTATGCCTTTCGGTCTATCTAACTCGCCGGCAGTTTTCCAAGCACTCGTTAATGACGTGTTGCGAGACATGGTAGATCAGTTTCTGTATGTTTACCTGGATGACATACAGATTTTTTCTTCGTCTCTCCAGGAACATGTGCAACACGTACGACGAGTGCTTCTTAGGTTGCTAGAGAATGGGCTTTTTGTCAAGGCGGAGAAATGCGAATTTCATGCACAGTCTGTTTCTTTCCTAGGGCACATCATTTCGACTGAGGGCGTCCGTATGGATCCGGAGAAGGTTAAGGCTGTGGTGGATTGGCCATCCCCAGAGTCTCGCAAGGCCCTGCAGAGATTTCTGGGGTTCGCCAATTTTTACCGGCATTTTATTCGCAATTTCAGCCAACTAGCCGCACCTCTGACTGCCTTGACCTCCGCTAGTACTGCGTTCAGGTGGTCGGAGGCAGCCCAGACTGCTTTTACCAAACTGAAAGGCTGCTTTGTTTCAGCCCCAATTCTTGTGGCCCCTGATCGTAAGCGTCAGTTCATAGTGGAGGTCGATGCGTCAGATGTGGGGGTAGGAGCCATGTTATCTCAACGCACATCCTCAGACGGAAAGGTGCATCCCTGCGCGTTTTATTCCCATCGTTTATCGCCTGCCGAATGTAATTACGACATTGGTAATCGGGAATTGTTGGCTGTTAAACTAGCACTGGAAGAATGGCGGCATTGGCTTGAGGGGTCGGGTGTGCCTTTCATAGTTTACACTGATCACAAGAATCTCGAGTACATCAAATCTGATAAACGTTTGAACTCTAGGCAGGCTCGGTGGGCTTTATTTTTCGGTCGTTTCGATTTCACTTTGTCCTACCGTCCAGGTTCTAAAAACACCAAACCTGATGCTTTGTCCCGCATTTTTGAGCGTTCCGATCGTGCCTCCTCTCCCGAGCCCATTTTACCGGAGACCATATTCATCTCCGCGCTCTCATGGGAGATCGAATCGAAGGTGACCAAAGCCTTAGAAGGGGTAACGCCCCCGGCCCGTTGCCCACCGAACCGGTTATTAGTGCCAGAGGGACTGAGATCAGAGGTACTTAAATGGAGCCATAATTCCAGTATAGCTTGCCATCCAGGGGTCAGTCGAACCAAGTTTTTGGTTAAGCAACGATTTTGGTGGCCAGGGATGGCTCGTGACACACACGATTTTGTATTGGCTTGTTCGGTTTGTGCTGTGGGTAAGGCGTCTAATCGTCCTCCTGACGGGTTCCTTAGACCGCTGCCAGTCCCTTCGAGACCCTGGTCCCATATTTCGCTCGATTTCATTACCGCCCTCCCACCCTCCCAGGGTAATACGGTGATTTTAACCGTAGTGGACCGATTCTCGAAGGCGGCTCATTTTATTCCCTTGCCCAAATTGCCTTCAGCCAAGGAGACAGCGGTCGCTATCGTTGACCACGTGTTCCGGTTACATGGCCTTCCGACAGACGTGGTCTCCGATAGGGGTCCCCAATTTATATCTAAATTTTGGCGTGAGTTTTGCAAGTTGCTAGGGGTTTCATCCTCAAACCAATGGTCAAACCGAGCGAGCCAATCAGGATGTGGAAAGAGTGTTGCGATGTTTGGTCTCTAAAAATCCTTCCTCCTGGAGCCAACAACTCTCTATGGTGGAGTACACACACAATTCATTACCAGTGTCAGCTACGGGCCTATCTCCGTTTAAGTGTAGTTTAGGGTACCAACCACCATTATTTCCCAGTCTGGAGTCCGAGGTCGCGGTCCCCTCCGCGCACGCTTTCGTCCAGAGGTGTCGTCGCACTTGGAGTAGGGCACGCGAGGTCATACTCCAAGTGAGACAACGCACCAAGGCCAAGGCCGATCGCCACCGGTCGAAGCCTCCCGTTTACGTCGTGGGTCAAAAAGTGTGGCTTTCTACTCAGAATATTCCGATGCGTTCCGTCTCGAATAAGTTGACTCCCAAATTTATAGGTCCATTTTCTGTTGCTAAAATCATTAATCCAGTAACAGTCCGCCTTAATCTCCCTCCTGTGTACAGACGAATTCATCCGGTTTTCCACATTTCCAAAATCAAACCCGTGTTTAAATCTCGTCTTAATCCGCCTGTCCCGGTCCCCCCCCGCCTCGTATCGTAGATGGGGAACCAACCTATTCGATCAATCGTATTCTGGACTCTAGACGGAGGGGACGCGGATTTCAGTACTTGGTGGATTGGGAAGGTTACGGTCCGGAGGAGAGAAGTTGGGTTCCGGCTCGGGACATATTGGATCACTCCCTTATTGATGATTTCCATCGCAGGTCAAGGAGCCTGGGAACGTCAGGTGACGTTCATGGGGGAGGGGGTACTGTCACGGTAGGATAAGTCCATCGTGACTTTCTGTGTTGTGTTTGTCTGTATGACTGAACTGTGTGTGTGTGCGTGTCTGATCGCTAATTATCTGAGTGAGTGCAGGTGTGCGTGATTGCTTTGCTCCAGCTGGTGGTAGTTACCCATACGGCATATATACTCACCCAGTCTCTCTTCTCACTGCCAGATGATTACGCTACATATCTCACCAGTGTTCTCGTGTTCGTGTGTTCCTGTGGTCTCGTCTTAGCGTGGAGTTCTGCCCGTTTGTGTATCCGGTTTCATCCGTCAACCAAACTTCATCCACGTTCACCAGGAATTGTCACCGCAGCCTTTGTCTGTCCAACCATATCAGCATTATCATCTGTGTCATCTGTTTGAATAAACCTTTGTTCATCTTACCTTGCATTTGCTTCCTGTTATTCTTCTTCAGTCATAACACAAATATTGTTCACGGGCTGTCCGACCGGTACCCATTGGTAAAAGTCTTTGTCTGTATTATGTTTTCTAACTTAAATTCAACCGAAAAAAATACCTGATAGAGGTAAACAATTATAGTAAAAGACAGCAGTAGACCAACCGATGTACTGCAGCAGTTCTGCAGAGTGAACTCCTCCTCAGCAGCATCAGCAAATACTACCGGCTGCTGCAGGAGTTTGAAATGTTGAAAAGTGCGTGCTGAATTGTCATAGGCCAGAGATCTGGATGACGGTCAAAACAACCAATCAATGCTAATAACAACAAGGCAAGACACACAATAGTGTAATAATAGTGCAACCATACTAAATATTATGACTACAAAAAAGTGTGCGTGCGTGTGTATATATATATTGTTAAGAAGGCAATGCACCCATGGTATATTTTAAAAGTCCTAAATGTCTTTGTTTGTATGCAAGAGGTGGGAGATGTTGAAGTTACAAATGACATGTCTTAGTACACATATGGCCAATACATACACACTCTGCTTACATCAGTAACTGAAAGAATTGCTAACGGACAAATCACTGCTGTCTACTGTCCATAAAGGAAAGGTGAATAAAAATGAATGTGGCTTTGGACAGAGGCTGAACTGTAAACATGTTATGTGAGAGGAACATGCACCATGCACAAACACTACAGTAAAACTCTCACTTCTTTCTCTACTGTACAGATGCACACTTATGAAAATTAACAATGTTTTTTGTTGTAAAAGTGTAGTATTCATGTTTTTTTTTGGTATATTGATTACTATTAGCAAAACTACACTAACCATGGTTTAACTACAGTATGGTTGATTTTTGTAAAGGCACACACATGCGAGATACCTCGCACTATAGACATAGTGACTTAAACACTGTACTGTACCCAGTCAACATGTGAGATCACGCGATGATCACAGTAAAATCACACCATTTTCATACTGTGACATTCTCATCTTATGAGTTATGTGCAGTGATGCCGGTAACGCGTTACTTAGTAACGCGTTACTCTAATTTGACCACTTTTTTAGTAACGAGTAATCTAACGCGTTAATATTTCCAAACCAGTAATCAGATTAAAGTTGCTTATCCAAGTCACTGTGCGTTACTATTTTTGAAATTTTCCTTAGTTAAATATATATTTTCTTGTATATTTCTTCTTGCGTCTCGTGAAGTGAAGTCAGGTGTGCGACAAGTCACGTTTTCAGCACGAGGACAACTCAGGTCACGTGTAAGCGACACAAACGTAAACAACGTAGGCTACAATAGAGAGAGAAGAGAGATGCAGCTACAAAAACACTACGTCAAATTAAAAAAAAAAAACATTTGGAGACGCGGCACGGCAAACAAAGTCAAACTTAAGAGCAAGTCACACCCGGTGGTGAGAAGCAGTGAAAAGGAGGTCATCCACTACCCAAACAACAAAAGCTGGACTTCAGTGCAAAACCAGTAAGTGTGGGAGAGTTGAAGAACGAAAGTAACAAAGCGATTTTCTCCAAGCCCTGATAACATCTAAATCTCACTATGACAGCATATTAGCACATAACCTCTGAAGAGTTGTCAAATATCGCGTTATTTACTCACCGATTTCCACGTGTAGATCCAGAACTGTGTTTTTAACCATGATAAGTATATTCCAAAAGCGGTCTTTTTTTCTTACAACGCGTTGTGTTTCTCGTTTCATGTGTTACAATACTGATAAATCTACAAGGTATTTACTATATAACATCCTGAAGACTTTCCGTTTTTCAAAATAAAAGTACTTTTATTTTGTGAGTAGATCCTGTCGGGTCAAAAGGAACACTTGTTAGTTTTGTCCCGCTGCTAATACTGTGTATAATATGTTAAAAAATTGATATTATTCTAATTTGATTTAATTTTATTTTCATAGTGTTCAAACTATTGAATTTTTTTTGTCTCAGCAATTTAAGTTTGTACTGTTGGTTGCTTTTGAAACATTTGATAAAACTGAAATTTAAAATACAAATGTAATTTAATTATTTTTTACAAAGATAAATGACAACATAAGTTTGCAGTTACATATTAAAGAGGTCATAATCATATATATTTAATAAAAACAAGTGTAACACAAAAATCTATTGTGTAACAATTCACTACTCTTGTTTAAAGTGAAATTATACAGAAGTCGTTTTACATTTGTTCAAAATTCCAGCTGGACCACACTTGTGAGTTATTGACCACAGCAAAAATATATCTCTTTCTAAAACATTAGCTTTTAAAATTAAGTTTGTCTGAAAATGGCCCCTGCTCTTCCCTATTTATGTTAAGTGAAGTCAATAAAGACTCATATATATATATATTTTTTTTGTTTTTTAAAACACAACAGTTCAACTTAAAATGTCAGGAGATACATTGTTGACGTTCCTGTTAAAAATGCACTTCCAATAAGGTGAGTGTTGGCAAAACCGGTTGTCATTTTTAATGTTGAGGCAGTGGGGGTGTTGGCAGCTACTGGAATGTAACTAACAAAGTAACTTGTAATCTAACTTAGTTACTTTTAAAATCAAGTAATCTGTAAAGTAACTTAGTTACTTTTTAAATAAGTAATCAGTAATCAGTAATCAGATTACTTTTTCAAAGTAACTGTGGCATCACTGGTTATGTGCAAGCGCTTTGTGAATTCAAAATGTTGAGTTCATGGTATCAGTGCACAATGAGCGTGCCATGACCTCACATAGTGGCCATAGTATGAGATCACTGTGAGAGTACGGTGACCTTACATCCTGACCATGATTTGAGCACACAGCGGATGTGCCGTGACCTCACATCGTGACAATAGTACAGTATGAGCACAGCAAGTGTGTCGTAATATGATTTGTGCCACAGTGAGTGTGCCGTGACCTCACCTCAGGGCCATAGTATGAGCGCACAGCAAGTGTGCAGTAACCTCAAATTGTGACAATAGCCTGAGTGACCTCACATCGGTGCACTCACAGTACACTGACCTCTCTTGCGAGCTGCATAAATTCAAACTGTGAGCAGGCACAATTTACAAAGTACCATCAAGATGTTGCTCAGAGAGCTAATATGCTAGCATTTGCTATTTGAAAAACAGGTCACTGAGATGTCAACATTTATTTGCAAATCATACAGTGAACCCATAACAAGTCATGAACACACACATGCACAGAGCAAGTATCACTGCATCACCCAAACACTGCAATCACTTTCTTCCAGCTGTGGAAATCAAACCAACATCCTCTGAGTTACAAACAAGTCTGATTCTCTAACCACTAGGCCACAATGCTTATAAACACATATCTGTCAATCCCGGTCACTTTTACTTAAAATCTGTGCTTTCTAGAATCTTTATTTGTAGGCTTCTTGATGCCATAACCTTGTTGTTGACATTTTATATGGTATATACACACCATGCACAGGGCTGTATAAAATGCTGTGTAGAAAGTGTCCTAAATTTTGAGCCTATGATCATTCCTATATTTCTTAAAATTATAGGTAAGAAGGATGACGTTCTACTCTTGGGCCAACGTTTTCCAGACATATGTGTGTTGTCCTGTTATGACAAAGTGAGTGTGCCGTGACCTTACATTATTATGACCATGGAATGAATGCACAGTTGTACCATGAACTCACATCGTGACCAATGTCAGGTCACACATACTATTTTTACAATGTACACTAACTTTGTGGCCTAGTGTTCATAGCGAGTCAGACTTGTTTGTAACCCAGAGATTATTTGTTCAATCCCATAACTAGCAAGTTATTAAAGTGTTGGGGTGCTACAGTGATAGCTGCCCTTTGTGTGGGTTGTGCATATGTGTGTGTGGTTTTTGTGTATTATTGACTTGCAGTGGATGGGTTAAATGCAGAGAAATTCATGTCTTTTTTACCTTTTCTTTTATTTTGCCCGATATCAGTTGCAATTAAATAGTGACATGTTTCCATATTAGCTCTCTGAGCACCCTGCTGAAAAAAACAGCATCAAACCAACATGGACCAGCATGGGAATTATGCTGGTCTATGCTGGTTTAGCTGGTGTTCACCAGCATACCAGCACCAAAACACAACATATGCTAGTCTTGCTGTTATGCTGTTTTTTCAGCAGGGCAACATCTGGTACTTGCATATGGTGGGCTTTATGGGGTAGTACAGTGAGTGTGAAGTGATCTCATATTGTGACCTTCATATGAGCATACATTGAGTGTGCAGCGTGCTTACACATTAAGATCACTATGACCCACAAGTATCTTGTTATTTAAAAATATAAGGTTTGCTCGCTAAATATTAACCACATTTTAGCCATCTGCATCATGTATTAGTTTATAGTGTATTAGCCTAACTGTTAGTTTGTTTATGTAATAATTGTTTGCTGCATTTCAGCTTGCATATTAAGTTACGGACAACGGATTTGTATATGTAATGAATTTCTCACTTGTGCAAACTTGGTCTGCGTGTGAGTGCTACAGTGGCATATGTTATGGAAAATTTTACATGCCACTCATGTGAAATATGAAAGTAATATGAAACATTCAGTCACTCAAAACCCCAGGTCCGTTTAATCCTGGGTTATCTTGCCGTATGTTAATAAACGCAGATCTAACAGAGCAGCATTAATGAACTTGGACTATTTAATTTTAGGGTAAAAATAATGTTTCCAGGCCAAAGATTACCCAAGGTATAAACCATTTTTCTTGTCAAAAGTTGAGCTACAAACCAGGTAAGCCGGTTTGATCTCTGGAATTATCTCAGCTTTTTGCTCAAAATGTGGTGTTTTTGCAGAAACCTACCCATATTCAAAAGCTGATTACAAAAGAACTACTGAGGGTAGGATGAAAGCAGTGGGTTACCAGTGCATTTTATAACAGCTAAGGGGCGTTGTTAGGCACGACGCGAAGCGGAGTGCCTAAACCCCCTTAGCTGTTATAAAATGCACTGGTAACCCAACGCTTCGAGGGGTTTATTGCATTTATAAAACGGTTACTTCATATGCATAACGTTAGCGGGATTTTATAAAATAAAACACAAATAAGTTGTAATTATATTAGTACAATTATTACTCTTCCGCCAAACAAAGTAGTTCCTCAGAATCAAGTGTGGCTGCAACAGAGCGCAGTTCACAAACAACACAGACGCAGCAAAGACACAATTAAAATATGATTTAAGACTGTCGTGTTTAGTTTTATAAATCAACATTCATCTAATTTATACATTAACATTTATATCGTGCAACTGTTGAAGTGATGATCAAATATGCTTGGAAGCATGCTTAACTATTTCCCCGTCAGCGTTTTTTTTTTAAGTTGCCACCCAGTTTTAGTTGAAGAAAAATGATCTTCTTTAAATAAACATAAGATATCAAATGAAAGAACAGTCCATCCGCTTTCCAACAACATCAAAAACGTTTCATCCTACCTTCATTTGTTGTCTTATCAGTTATCACCTCTCAAATTCTCAGCTAAATGCGGAGATAATTCCATTTTTGTGAGGAACTTTGTAAGATATCAGATTCAGAGCCTGATCAAAACACACGCTAAATCCACCACAACGCTGTTGTGTCGAGTGAATGCCTCAGTGTTTAAGTTGGGTAAGATTGCCCTCTAGTGGATAATAGCGGAAATATCAATAAGACAAAAAAACTTCAGAGAACGTTTTCTCTTTATTGACGAAATGTTTTATTTATTGACATTTATTTGGAAATCGCCATAATTGTGCAAAGGTAGAAAAATAAAAAATGATTAAAGACTGAGGTGTTTATTTTCATAAATCAGTACGCAGCCAGCAACAGTGGCGCAGAAATACTTGTGAGGCGGTCTGAACCGTGGGTTTACCGGGGTATTTTATCACGGCTTAGAACGCGTTTCAACCAATCAGAATGAAGAACCAGAACGAGCCGTTTTATAATCTTTCATTTGGTATATGTAAATGAAGAAGAACATTTTCTGGAAGGCATTAAACTTTTGTGAAAATCATAAAAAACGCTGGCGCTGGCTGGCAACTTTAAAAAAAACGCTGGCGGTGAAAGAGTTAATTATCATAAATCGACACACTAAATCTACAAATTAAAAAGTGAAGCCGTGTCTTTTTATGTTTGTGCTTAATGAAGTAGCCTAACGGTTTTAATGACCTTTGAATGTTACTGGCTTCCATTTAACACAACTATTGGTGTTTTATTAGAGCTTTTAACTTAAAACATATGACAAAAAAGTTATCAAATTAACATCAATAATAAAAATCCATAGTTAACTGTTAAAAAACATAGCTAAAAACACAAAGAACAATAACAAATATATATATAAAAAAACTTTGATAAAGGCTTAATTAAATTAAGAAAAAAAGATGCAGGCGGGAGTCTTACGTTAATTCTTAATGGCATGTGTCACAAAGTCAGCACACAACAAGGGACACGACGATTGACAGGACTGTTTGCTTAGTTAGCAAAGGAAGTTCAGCTTTCACACCCCATATATGTGGGACAAAAATGTGATCAATGCAAATAACTGCTAATAACCTCTGGGGTTCGTAAATTCTGACACACAAAGCGAAGCGCGCACGTGACTGAGCAGAAAGTGAAGCTTCGTTTGTCATTGGTCATGTGATTTCTACGTTAACAACAAGCTTCGAATTGATGCTTCATCTGGCAAGCCCACTTTTGCTCGACACAAGCTCCGAAGCCCGCTTCAAATGTAACATCACTAAATCCTGAATCACCAAGCCTTATAGACTCCTTTTTTAAGGTCCTGTGCGCCAATGAACGCTATCTATCGATCTGTGCTCGATTGCTCTTCCTTCATTCTCCAACTACCCGGATGTCTGTCTCAGTAACTTGAAATTGAATTTGAGAACTGAATCTGAATTATGAGAAGTGAATGTGAAGATATAAAGAGAGTTTAATTTTCAGTGAGGATCAAATTTTATTAGACTTCAGTTTCAAACTAATAAATTCAATTTCAAATGATACAATTCAAATTCAGTTTTTCAATGCAATTATTCAAGTTTAGCGATTCAAATTCAAATATAAATTATTGAAATTCAGTTTCTGGTGGCACATAGTTCAGCCCATATTAAAACCCCTGAGAGAGAGCGGTGTGCGCATTCTAGCATATCTTGACGATTGGTTAATAATAGCCCAGTCCCGTCAGATGCTTTGTGATCACACGGACCCTGTGTTAAAACACCTCGCCCGTCTCGGTCTTCAGGTCAGCTGGGAAGAGAGGAAACTTTGCCCCACGCAGAGAATCTCTTTTTTCGGCATGGAACTGGATTCGGTCGATTTAACGCACGTCTAACAGAAGCGTGTGTACTGTCCATCCTGGCCTGTCTAAATTCATTCATGGCAAGAGCGCGGTCCTTCTTAAACAATTTCAGAAACTCCTGGGTCATATGGCAGCAGCAGCGGCTGTGACACCGCTCGGGCTGCTCCATATGAGACCGCTTCAGCGTTGGCTTCACGGCCGAATCCGGAGGAGAGCGTGGCTCACCGGCGCGCATCGCGTAACGATCACACCGACGTGCCGTCTCCATTTCACTCCGTGGTTTCCTCAGAGCATGGGTATCAGTGGGCGGCAGTGGTTGAGTGGTTCATGTAGGTTGTCTACAAATTGAAAGGTTGGTGGTTCAATCCCCGGCTCCACCTGACCAAGTGTCGAGGTGTCCTTGAGCAAGACACCTAACCCCAGCTGCTCCCGATGAGCTGGATGGCGCCTTGCATGGCTGACACCGCCATCGGTGTATGAATGTGTGAGTGAATGGGTGAATGTGAGGCAAAATTGTAAAGCGCTTTGGATGTCCATTGGTCTATGAAAGCGCTATATAAATGCAGTCCATTTATTTACCATTACCATTTAAACAGGTCTCCAGGCATGCCATTGTGTGCACCGACAACATTGCGACTGTTGTGTATTTTAATCGCCAAGGTGGTTTGCGCTCTTGTCACCTGTCGCATCTCGCCCGTCATCTCCTCCTTTGGAGTCAGAAGAATCTGAGGTCTCTTTATGCCATTCACATCCCGGGGTCGCTCAACACAGCGGCAGACGCGCTTTCATGAGCAGTGCGCCCCTGCAAATGGCGACTCCACCCCCAGTCGGTTCAGCTGATTTGGAAACGGTGGATCTGTTTCCCTCCCCAGAAACGACCCATTGTCGCCTGTTTTATTCACTGACTGAGGGGACACTCGGCATGGATGCGCTGGCGCACAGCTGGCCACGGGGACTTCGCTCCAGTGAGCCTCATCACGCAAACATTGTGCAAACTCAGGGAGGACGAGGAGCACATTCTTTTTAAAACCCGCGCTCCTCGCTACAGCCTCCCTGGAAGATTCCCATGAAGAAGTAAGTTCTTTCTTAAAAAGATGGCACATTATGGCACCCACATCCCGATCTATGAAACCTCCATGTGTGGTCTTTTGACCGGACGCGGAGGTTCTAAGTGATTTACCGCAGGCGGTATCTAACACTATTTTTGCGGGGCGAGCGCAGTATCTAGACAGGCTTGTAAGCTTAAATGGAACCTGTTCGTTGTTTGGTGTGCTTCACAGACAGAAGACCCCAGAGAATGCCTTGTTAGAGTCGTGCTATCATTTCTTCAGCATCGTCTTGAGAAAAGGCTGTCACCTTCTACAACCTTCTAGATATCGCCCTCTATTCCTCCTTGGGACCTGTCCGTGGTGCTGAAAGCACTTCAGGTCGCCCCGTTCAAGTCTTTGCAGTCTGTGAGTATCAAATTTCTCACAATGAAAACTCTAACTCTTCTCGCACTGGCTTCGGTTAAGTGGATAGGGGATCTTCATGCATTCTTGGTCAACGATTCGTGCCTTCAGTTCGGGACTGCCAATACCAGTGTAACACAGAGACCTAGGCCCGGCTACGTGCCCAAAGTTCCCACCACTTCTTTTAAAGATCAGGTGATGAACTTGCAAGCGCTGCCGCCAGAGGAGACAGACCCAGCCATGGCTTTGTTATGTGCTGTGCGCGCATTACGCATATATGTGGACAAACTCAAAGCTTTAGAGCCTCAGAGCAGCTCTTTGTCTGTTACGGTGGTCAGCAGAAAGGGAAATTTGTCACCAAGCAGAGGATGTCTCATTGGGTTGTAGACACAATTGCTTTTGCTTGCGAAAAGCAGCATTCCATGCCCTTTTAATTTGAGAGACCACTCTACTAGAAGTGTGGCATCATCTTGGGCATTGGCTCGTGGTTCCTCGCTAACAGACATTTGTAGAGCGGCTAGCTGGGCGACACCTAACACGTTCACCAGAATTTCCAGTGTTCGTATTGAGGCAGTATCCTCTTGTGTTCTCTCCTCAAACCGGTAGAGACACTCAGTCGGCTCCTGTGTCGGCTTGCAGCCTCCGTTTTGGTGTCTGCGCCACGACTGCGCCAATATGGAAGACCATAAGGTCAAAACGTAACAAAATAAGGTTTTGACTTTCCTTCATCGCCTTGACAGTTGATGTTGTGGAGCATCGGCTGTCAGCCTCTCACTAGCTGTATTCTTGAAAACCTGTGTTTGACTAGGCCCCCGTATAGCGCCCCCGTCCTATGCGTGTATTTTCCGTGGAGCTAATCTACTACGTTTTCCCTTGCAGAGCCCGCTCTGCTCTCTCTCTCTTTCTAGTTTCTGATACAGTTCTGAGAGTCACGTCATAGACCTACGGGCTATTTTGCGCCACCCATTCGTACAATCTCCTCTGGGTTGTCTCCGCAGCGTCTCTTAGTCTCTTCGCTTCCCAGTTTGCCTAGTTCACTACCGTGGGTTTAGGAACAAGTAGTGACCGGCCTTCTGCTGTAAGCCCAGGTTCCGTCTCTTGTAAAGTGAAGAAGGAAGGTTTTACGCAGGCACTGGAAGGGTCAGCTCCAGTGGTGCTTTAGTAGGGATTCCCAATTCGTCGGTCATGCCGTGAAGTCGTTATGACCGACTGAAAGGGAATGTCTCGGTTACGTATCTAACCCCCGTTCCCTGAAGTAAGGGAACGGAGACGTCATGTCCGTCGCCACAGTTGCTGTTCCACTGCTGAGTGTGGCCGGGCACTAGATGCTCGGCTTTCTCCGTGAAGGGAGTGGTTTGGTGTCCGCACCTGCCTCTCGTTGAATACTCTCGCGGCGGGGCGGCGCCGGCGGATGCGGGTGCCTCCATGCCAATTTCATTGGCTTTTTAATAGTTTCCTGAAGCAGATAAGTCCCCGTGAAGCGGTTCCCAATTCGTCGGTCACAACGTGACGTCTCCGTTCCCTTCCTTCAGCGAACGAGGGTTACATACGTAACGAGACAATCTATCTTTGATAGAAATCTGCCTTTCTTGACTCGTTCAATGCTATCATGCGCATTTATTACATATCGCCTGTGCGTTTTAGTAACCCTATTCAAAGCCTTGAAATTGGTTACCAATCTGAATGTATTGTCAGGCTTAGGAACAACTTGAATTGGTCTATTAGTTATTGGAGATTTTACTTCCATAATAACATTTTGCTCCAGCAATTCTTGTACCGTTTGTTTTAATTCTTCCTTGGCTAATTCGTTGATCGGATACTGGCGCTGAGGCTTGTGTATTCCCCTCATTATTTCGTGAGCATATTTTCATCAACGGTTCCGCAATCATTTTTGAATTTACCAAAAGGTGTTTTTCTTAGTATTTGAATCAGCCTGTCTTTTCCCTGCTCCGAGCCTATCATCTTGCTTTTAATTATTTTTAGATCTTCTTCAAAATTCACTTCTTTTAGCCTAAATATTTTAAGTCCCTCGCAGCCAATAAATTCTCACTTCCTCGAATCATTTCGGACTTCTGTAATAAAATACTACATATGCTGCTAGAACATCTGTATCTCAAAACGGCTTTACAGGGGGTATGGCTTAGCTAAATGAGATGTTAATGAGCCCTATTGTCTCTCCAGCCAGGGAAAAGGGAAAGTGTTAACTTTTTTCTTTCTCAAATTTCTCAGCATTCTCTTTCTTGAATGTGTTACATTCAAATGGCCACAACTTCTCCAAATCTTATCAGATTTCCATGTGTTACACATCGTTGGAAAGCTTAGAATCTGCACTTTCAGAATCTATGAATAACTCAAAATGCCCCAGATCCGACTTGTGTCCCTACTTTCCGTGAATGGTCACAAATATTCTAAGCAACAAGTACATTGTTAATATCCAGATACGCTTTGAACAACAAGTGTGTTGCTGACACACATATTATTACCTGCTGACTCTTGCAATAGTGTATTTTCTCGATCCAATCAAGTGAACAATGTAAAGCATTTCTAATAAAACTTTATTTAGCACAAAACAGTAAATAACAGCTTGATTTATTTTTTAAACTGCTGATTACATTAACACATGCCTAAAAGAAATTAATTATATATTACTATATATATATATATATATATATATCACTATATAAATTAAAATTTTACAAAATTACAACATAAATCATAAGTTAATATAGTTTAAAGCTAAAACAATAAGAATAAATACACGAGGGTCTCTATTCTGGAACCCCCATTACATTCTTAAACCACATCCAGTGTGAATACGTTTAACAAAGAATATATTTGGATAAATACAATTTTTATGATAAAATTAACACCAGAGAGATATTTAATTTGAGACTTTGAGATGCTTATATTTGTCTGAATTCAACACAATGACTTAATGTGGACTTAAACAGCACACCAAAAACAGACGCATACATGTATACAAATAAAAGAAAGTCCAGGACCTTCATTAGGATCACCCTCAAAAAAGATGAACAGAAAGTAAAATCCATGGGTTCATTGGATTTCCCTGGGCCTCAGAGGTGCATAAACATGGAAAGGATCAGTTCTAGACCTCCATTACATGATTACAAGGAGAAATCAAACAACACATACATAACTAACTAACTAACGACCTACCATACAAGAGGAGTAAGTGCTTACTGAGAATTCATTTTGTGTTAGTGTAGTGTGTTGTAAAGATGGATATTTATGACACAACAGCCTGAGAGTACAGCAGTTGTTCGGGTGAATCTCAGGAGGAGTTTTATCTCAGATTGGGTCCTTTCACAGTTTGTTGTATATCTGCAGGTTTCATGAAGATGGAAATTGTTTGTGCCAGACACTTCATGTCATCAAGTGTAAGATGTTTTTAATGCTTTGCATTCTTCCGTAAAGACTTTACAGTTTTAAGGGTGGGGCTCTGGTGTTGCATTAGAGATTTACAAAAATCCTGGGGAGGCACAGCTTTTTCCCCAAATAAATTTTTCAAGAAGCACAAGAAAGATTAAATAACATGCAAATAAATAATAATCATGACAGCGTACATGTAGACTACGATCAATCGAACCGCGTGACCAGAAGTGACAAAACGACCAGGAGGGAAGCCGTCAACATGCTGGTCTGACTGCTCGCTTCACCTGAGGAGTACGCTGTGTTACAAAGAAAAGAAATAAAACATTTATTTATTTATTTAGTGTTTAGAATATTGTCTGAAGTATACTTGCAAAAGAGCAGTACAGTAAATACTATAGATAAATAATTTTTTATTATTAACAAATGGTAAAAAAAAAGAATAACATACCTGTGCCATTGACCACAATTTCATAAGTGAAGATTTTAAAAGGTAATGTCTCGTTGTAGGCGGCTCGGAGCATAGTGTTCACTATCTGTGTGTCATTGGGTAAAATTGTGTTTGCTGGAAAAGTAAGATCCATTCCATTTTTGATTGTGGGGATGTTCACTTTTAGACCAGTGTTTTTGGAATAAGAACTGGGGACAAACCAGATTCAAGCAGAACAAATTATTTTCAACATAAAAATAAATTTGATAAGTTTGATCAGAACAAACGGTTTTGTTGTTGGTGGCTTTACAATGCCTTTAAAGTCTCTACCGTATGTTAGTTTGAACAAAATCTCACAGCTGATGTTTATATAATATGAATCATTTTCTCAGCATTAATGGCTAGACAGACGTGTGCATACCTGTAGTTGGTTAAATATAAAACACTGAATGATGCTTTATAATCTGTGATGAAGAAAGGTTCAAGCTAAAACAAAAACAAAAAAATATAACATTATCCATCAATCCATGCCAAATGACGTCATTATGTGTACTTCAGAAAATAGCCAAGTTAACACTTTAAGCTTACCCATTGTTTAATCATTGATGACCTGTTTAGAAAATCATTGGATGTCGAATCTAAAAGGGCGGGCACATACGTGCCATTGGTCAAGAAGGTAACAGGGATTCTCTGCATTTGTTCTGAGGATGCACAAAGGAAAAACATGAATGCACATAAACCACACATGGAAAGATCTTCTTAAGTAAAATCAAACAGGTCACATCAAGAGAGCTGTAAAAACAACTTACTAGTCACAGTAATGGAGTTAGGATAAATGGGGAGGTTAGTTAGGAAGGTTGTATTTGCTGCTGCTGCCTTTAGGTCTTCTGCAACCTCAGTGTCGCTTGGGATAGTTTGAGAAGAGGTTGTATTGAACACAACCTCAATCTCCGCTTCCACATTTTCTGTCATCCGGGTTCTGACAACACCTCTGTAATAAAACATCATAACCATGTGCTTTACAGTTTACAACCACCTAAACATATACAGTATTCATCAAATGAAAAACTATATTAACTGTTGACATGACAAAGTTTACATATTAAAGAAAACAGGTTGTCTAATACTTGAATATTGCATTTCGTAAAAGTTCAGGGAAGTCAAATAAACATATTCACATTACAAAAACAAAATAAAGACACAGAATAAAATCATTATTAAGGGACAATTGTAAATAATCATGGAGACCATTGACTAACCTGAAGGATTTCACAATGATTGCCACAAAAAGATCCCCATACTTGCTTCTGTAAATTGGTTCACACTAAAAACATAAAAAAGAATTATGTTTGGTGTAGATTACACTTTACATTCTTTTAATGTTTTAAAAAGGTTCTAAATAATTAATACAGACATTTCCATACCAAGGCTAATGGGAAAGTGTTAAAAGATTACTCAGTTTTCTTTAAAACATCCAGATAACTTACTCCTCCATGTCATCCAAAATGTTGATGTTTTTCTTGGTTCAGTTGAAAATAGAACTACATTTTTTCTTTTATTTTTGAGGAAAACATTCCAGGATGTTTTTCCATGTAGTGCATTTTATTAGACCTCAACAGTTTACAATTTCAGTGCAGCTTAAAAAATTATCCCAACCGAGACACATGGGTCTAATCTAGTGAACCCATTGTCATTTTTGGCAAGAAAAAAATCTTGCACTAGCCATGTGATGCCCTGCCCACAACCTCAGGTGATTGTGTAAGCATGCTTTTGGACCATTTTAAAGGGACAATAGGTAGGATTTTTGTTCATGGAGCTTACTCCTGGGTACACCTATTTTCTCACAACAAACAGATGGCTTGCTGATTTACTCACTTGTGTTTTATCTGAACTAGATGATACCATTTAATCCCTAGTTTGTACTTTGTTTACATTTAACTCATGGTGTGTGATCGTGTCACTGCTATTGCACTTTAATGCTGCTTCTGCCACCTTATGACAATGGATTTACATTTACAATCAGGCAGTGTGTCATCAATGACAGCGCATTGGATGGAAAAATGCCCTTCCTCTTCCATAATTGTTCTATACCATCATAAATATCATTATCACAAATATTCTTGAAATATTTTGATATCATTTCAGGGCTGTATGTCCCACTGCTAGTGCCTAGCCACTGTGCTGCCTGAAATGTAATCTTAAAATGGCCTTTTAGTCATAAGCTTACCTTTAAAACTGTAAACAAGCAATATGGGGGGCAAGCATGGCAGTAAATGCTGCTTATAAACATTTTATAATTAAAACAAAACATAAAGATTGTTTTTATTAGATGTGTAAACTTACCCAAATGATAACAAGTTGTGCCCTTTGCCGAAATTCTTCACTTTGCGGGTTTTCTAGTGCTGCAACAAATGGCCATAAAATCACAACTACTATAGTTACTTTTGGTGGAGGGCGGGTTGTTACTGGACTTGTTGTGGTTGTTAGACGTTTGGGGGTTGTTGTTAGACGTTTGGGGGTTGTTGTTAGACGTTTGGGAGTTGTTGTTAGACGTTTGGGGGTTGTTAGATGTTTTGGAGTTGTTGTTGGATGTTTTGGAGTTGTTGTTGGATGTTTTGGGGTTGTTGTTAAATGTTTTGGGGTTGTTATTGGATGTTTTGGGGTTGTTGTTAGATGTTTTGCTGTTGTAGTTGTTGTTGAATGTTTTGCTGTTGCAGTCTTCGTTGGATGTTTTGCAGTTGCAGTTGTGTGTTTTGCGATTGTAGTTGTTGGATGTTTTGCTGTTGTAGTTGTTGTTGGACGTTTTGCTGTTGTAGTTGTTGTTGGATGTTTTGCAGTTGTAGATGTTATTGGGTGTTTTGACGTTTTAGTGGTTGGATGTTTTGGGGTTGAAGATGTAGTTGTTGGGTGATTTGCGGCCGTAGTTGTTGTTGGATGTTTTGTGGTTGTAGTAGTTGTTGGATGTTTTGTTGTTGTTCGTAGTGTAAGTGTTGTGCTTCTTGATGCTTGCGTCACAATTGTTGGTGCTTGTGTTGAGGTTGTTAGTTTAGCTATTGTGGTTGTTGGTGCTTTTGTTGTGGTTGTCGATGCAGCTGTTGTGGTTGTTGGGGCTTGTGTTGTGGTTGTTGGTGCTTTTGTTGTGGTTGTTGGTGCTTTTGTTGTGGTTGTTGGTTCAGCAGTTGTGGTTGTTGTGGCTTTTGTTGTGGTTGTCGGTGCAGCTGTTGTGGTTGTTGGTGCTTTTGTTGTGGTTGTCAGTTCAGCTGTTGTGGTTGTTGGTGCTTTTGTTGTGGTTCTCGGTTCAGCTGTTGTGGTTGTTGGGGCTTGTGTTGTGGTTGTCGGTGCAGCTGTTGTGGTTGTTGGTGCTTTTGTTGTGGTTCTCGGTTCAGCTGTTGTGGTTGTTGGGGCTTTTGTTGTGGTTTTTGGTTCAGCTGTTGTGGTTGTTGGTGCTTTTGTTGTGGTTGTCGGTTTAGCTAATGTGGTTGTGGGGGCTTTTGTTGTGGTTGTCGGTGCAGCTGTTGTGGTTGTTGGTGCTTTTGATGTGGTTGTCAGTTCAGCTGTTGTGGTTGTTGGTGCTTTTGTTGTGGTTCTCGGTTCAGCTGTTGTGGTTGTTGGGGCTTTTGTTGTGGTTGTCGGTGCAGCTGTTGTGGTTGTTGGGGCTTGTGTTGTGGTTGTTGGTGCTTTTGTTGTGGTTGTTGGTGCTTCTGTTGTGGTTCTCTGTTCAGCTGTTGTAGTTGTTGTGGCTTTTGTTGTGGGAGTCGGTGCAGCTGTTGTGGTTTTTGGGGCTTTTGTTGTTGGTGCTTGTGTTGTGGTTGTTGGGGCTTGTGTTGTGGTTTTCGGGGCTTTTGTTGTTGTTGTTGTTGGGGCTTGTGTTGTGGTTGTTGGAGCTTGTGTTGTGGTTGTTGGAGCAGCTGTAGTGGTTGTTGGGGCTTTTGTTGTGGTTGTCGGTTCAGCTGTTGTGGTTGTTGGTGCTTTTGTTGTGGTTGTCGGTTCAGCTGTTGTGGTTGTTGGTGCCTTTGTTGTGATTGTTGGAGCAGCTGTAGTGGTTGTTGGTGCTTTTGTTGTGGTTGTCAGTTCAGGTGTTGTGGTTGTTGGTGCTTTTGTTGTGGTTGTCAGTTCAGGTATTGTGGTTGTTGGTGCTTTTGTTGTGGTTGTCGGTTCAGCTGTTGTGGTTGTTGGTGCCTTTGTTGTGATTGTTGGTGCTTGTCTTGTGGTTGTTGGAGCAGCTGTTGTGGTTGTTGGTGCTTTTGTTGTGGTTGTCGGTGCAGCTGTTGTGGTTGTTGGGGCTTGTGTTGTGGTTGTCGGTGCTTTTGTTGTGGTTGTCAGTGCAACTGTTGTGGTTGTTGGTGCTTTTGTTGTGGTTGTCGGTTCAGCTGTTGTGGTTGTTTGTGCTTTTGTTGTGCTTGTTGGAGCTTGTGTTGTGGTTGTCGGTTCAGCTGTTGTGATTGTTGGAGCTTGTGTTGTGGTTGTCGGTTCAGCTGTTGTGGATGTTAGTGCTTTTGTTGTGGTTATTGTAGCAGCTGTTGTGGTTGTTGGTGCTTTTGTTGTGGTTGTTGGAGCAGCTGTTGTGGTTGTTGGAGCAGCTGTTGTGGTTGTTGGAGCAGCTGTTGTGGTTGTCGGTGCTTTTGTTGTGGTTTTCAGTGCAGCTGTTGTGGTTGTTGGTGCTTTTGTTGTGGTAGTTGGTGCAACTGTCGTGGTTGTTGGTGCAACTGTCGTGGTTGTTGGTGCAAATGTCGTGGTTGTTGGTGCAACTGTAGTGGTGGTTGGTGCAACTGTAGTGGTGGTTGGTGCAACTGTAGTGGTTGTTGGTGCAACTGTAGTGGTTGTTGGTGCAACTGTCGTGGTTGTTGGTGCCAGTGTCGTGGTTGTTGGTGCAACTGTCGTGGTTGTTGGTGCAACTGTCGTGGTTGTTGGTGCAACTGTCGTGGTTGTTGGTGCAACTGTCGTGGTTGTTGGTGCCAGTGTCGTGGTTGTTGGTGAAACCGTCGTGGTTGTTGGTGCAACCAACGTGGTTGTTGGTGCAAGTGTCGTGGTTGTTGGTGCAACCGTCGTGGTTGTGGGTGCAACCGTCGTGGTTGTGGGTGCAACCGTCGTGGTTGTTGGTGCAACCGTCGTGGTTGTTGGTGCAACCGTCGTGGTTGTTGGTGCTAGTGTCGTGGTTGTTGGTGAAACTGTCGTGGTTGTTGGTGCAACTGTTGTGGTTGTTGGTGCAACTGTCGTGGTTGTTGGTGCAAGTGTCGTGGTTGTTGGTGCCAGTGCTGTGGTTGTTGGTGCTTTTGTTGTGGTTGTTGGTTTAGCAGTTGTGGTTGTTTGGGCTTTTGTTGTGGTTGTCAGTTCAGCTGTTGTGCTCGTTGGGGCTTTTGTTGTGGTTGTCGGTTCAGCTGTTGTGGTTGTTGGGGCTTTTGTTGTGGTTGTTGGTGCTTGTGTTGTGGTTGTTGGGGCTTTTGTTGTGGTTGTTGGTGCTTGTGTTGTGGTTGTTGGGGCTTGTGCTGTGGTTGTTGGAGCTTGTGTTGTGGTTGTTGGAGCAGCTGTAGTGGTTGTTGGGGCTTTTGTTGTGGTTGTCAGTTCAGCTGTTGTGGTAGTTGGGGCTTTTGTTGTGGTTGTCGGTGCAGCTGTTGTGGTTGTCGGTGCAGCTGTTGTGGTTGTTGGAGCACCTGTTGTGGTTGTTGGTGCTTTTGTTGTGATTGTTGGTGCTTTTGTTGTGGTTGTTGGTGCAAGTGTCGTGGTTGTTGGTGCAAGTGTCGTGGTTGTTGGTGCAAGTGTCGTGGTTGTTGGTGCAACTGTCGTGGTTGTTGGTGCAAGTGTCGTGGTTGTTGGTGCCAGTGCTGTGGTTGTTGGTGCTTTTGTTGTGGTTGTTGGTTTAGCAGTTGTGGTTGTTTGGGCTTTTGTTGTGGTTGTCAGTTCAGCTGTTGTGCTCGTTGGGGCTTTTGTTGTGGTTGTCGGTTCAGCTGTTGTGGTTGTTGGGGCTTTTGTTGTGGTTGTTGGTGCTTGTGTTGTGGTTGTTGGGGCTTTTGTTGTGGTTGTTGGTGCTTGTGTTGTGGTTGTTGGGGCTTGTGTTGTGGTTGTTGGAGCTTGTGTTGTGGTTGTTGGAGCAGCTGTAGTGGTTGTTGGGGCTTTTGTTGTGGTTGTCGGTTCATCTGTTGTAGTTGTTGGTGTTTTTGTTGTGGTTGTCGGTTCAGCTGTTGTGGTTGTTGGGGCTTGTGTTGTGGTTGTCGGGGCTTTTGTAGTTGTTGTTGGGGCTTGTGTTGTGGTTGTTGGAGCTTGTGTTGTGGTTGTTGGAGCAGCTGTAGTGGTTGTTGGGGCTTTTGTTGTGGTTGTCGGTTCAGCTGTTGTGGTTGTTGGTGCTTTTGTTGTGGTTGTCGGTTCAGCTGTTGTGGTTGTTGGGGCTTGTGTTGTGATTGTTGGTGCTTCTGTTGTGGTTGTTGGAGCAGCTGTTGTGGTTGTTGGTGCTTTTGTTGTGGTTGTCAGTGCAGCTGTTGTGGTTGTTGGGGCTTGTGTTGTGGTTGTTTTTGCATTTCTTGTGGTTGTCGGTTCAGCAGTTGTGGTTGTTGGGGCTTTTGTTGTGGTTGTCGGTTCAGCTGTTGTGGTTGTTGGTGCTTTTGTTGTGGTTTTCAGTGCAGCTGTTGTGGATGTTGGGGCTTGTGTTGTGGTTGTCGGTGCTTTTGTTGTGGTTGTCGGTGCAGCTGTTGTGGTTGTTTGTGCTTTTGTTGTGGTTGTCGGTTCAGCTGTTGTGGTTGTTGGTGCTTTTGTTGTGGTTGTCGGTGCTTTTGTTGTGGTTGTCGGTGCAGCTGTTGTGGTTGTTGGTGCTTTTGTTGTGGTTGTTGGTGCTTTTGTTGTGGTTGTTGGTGCAAGTGTCGTGGTTGTTGGTGCAAGTGTCGTGGTTGTTGGTGCAACTGTCGTGGTTGTTGGTGCAAGTGTCGTGGTTGTTGGTGCAACCATCGTGGTTGTTGGTGCAACCGTCGTGATTGTTGGTGCAAGTGTCGTGGTTGTTGGTGCAACTGTCGTGGTTGTTGCTGCAACTGTCGTGGTTGTTGGTGCTTGTGTTGTGGTTGTTGGTGCAACTGTCGTGGTTGTTGGTGCAACTGTCGTGGTTGTTGGTGCAACTGTCGTGGTTGTTGCTGCAACTGTCGTGGTTGTTGGTGCAACCGTCGTGGTTGTTGGTGCAAGTGTCGTGGTTGTTGGGGCTTTTGTTGTGGTTGTTGGTGCTTGTGTTGTGGTTGTTGGGGCTTTTGTTGTGGTTGTTGGGGCTTGTGTTGTGGTTGTTGGAGCTTGTGTTGTGGTTGTTGGAGCAGCTGTTGTGGTTGTCGGTGCTTTTGTTGTGGTTGTAGGTTCAGCTGTTGTAGTTGTTGGTGCTTTTGTTGTGGTTGTCGGTTCAGCTGTTGTGGTTGTTGGTGCTTTTGTTGTGGTTGTCGGTGCAGCTGTTGTGGTTGTTGGTGCTTTTGTTGTGGTTGTCGGTTCAGCTGTTGTGGTTGTTGGTGCTTTTGTTGTGGTTGTCGGTTCAGCTGTTGTGGTTGTTGGTGCTTTTGTTGTGGTTGTCGGTGCAGCTGTTGTAGTTGTTAATGCTTTTGTTGTGGTTGTTGGAGCAACTGTTGTGGTTGTTGGTGCTTTTGTTGTGGTTGTTGGAGCAGCTGTTGTGGTTCTCGGTGCTTTTGTTGTGGTTGTCGGTGCAACTGTTGTGGTTGTTGGTGCTTTTGTTGTGGTTGTTGGAGCAGCTGTTGTGGTTGTCGGTGCTTGTGTTGTGCTTGTCGGTTCAGCTGTTGTGGTTGTTGGTGCTTTTGTTGTGGTTGTCGATGCAGCTGTTGTGGTTGTTAATGCTTTTGTTGTGGTTGTTGGAGCAGCTGTTGTGGTTGTCGGTGCCTTTGTTGTGATTGTTGGTGCTTGTGTTGTGGTTGTTGGAGCAGCTGTTGTGGTTGTTGGTGCTTTTGTTGTGGTTGTCGGTGCAGCTGTTGTGGTTGTTGGGGCTTGTGTTGTGGTTAATTTTGCATTTGTTGTGGTTGTCGGTTCAGCAGTTGTGGTTGTTGGGGCTTTTGTTGTGGTTGTCGGTTCAGCTGTTGTGGTTGTTGGTGCTTTTGTTGTGGTTGTCGGTTCAGCTGTTGTGGTTGTCGGTTCAGCAGTTGTGGTTGTTGGGGCTTTTGTTGTGGTTGTCGGTTCAGCTGTTGTGGTTGTCGGTTCAGCTGTTGTGGTTGTTGGGGCTTGTGTTGTGGTTGTCGGTGCTTTTGTTGTGGTTGTCGGTGCAGCTGTTGTGGTTGTTGGTGCTTTTGTTGTGGTTGTCGGTGCAGCTGTTGTGGTTGTTGGTGCTTTTGTTGTGGTTGTTGGAGCACCTGTTGTGGTTGTTGGTGCTTTTGTTGTGGTTGTTGGTGCTTTTGTTGTGGTTGTTGGTGCAAGTGTCGTGGTTGTTGGTGCAAGTGTCGTGGTTGTTGGTGCAAGTGTCGTGGTTGTTGGTGCAAGTGTCGTGGTTGTTGGTGCAACTGTCGTGGTTGTTGGTGCAAGTGTCGTGGTTGTTGGTGCCAGTGCTGTGGTTGTTGGTGCTTTTGTTGTGGTTGTTGGTTTAGCAGTTGTGGTTGTTTGGGCTTTTGTTGTGGTTGTCAGTTCAGCTGTTGTGCTCGTTGGGGCTTTTGTTGTGGTTGTCGGTTCAGCTGTTGTGGTTGTTGGGGCTTTTGTTGTGGTTGTTGGTGCTTGTGTTGTGGTTGTTGGGGCTTGTGTTGTGGTTGTTGGTGCAAGTGTCGTGGTTGTTGGTGCAAGTGTCGTGGTTGTTGGTGCAAGTGTCGTGGTTGTTGGTGCAACTGTCGTGGTTGTTGGTGCAAGTGTCGTGGTTGTTGGTGCAACTGTCGTGGTTGTTGGTGCAAGTGTCGTGGTTGTTGGTGCCAGTGCTGTGGTTGTTGGTGCTTTTGTTGTGGTTGTTGGTTTAGCAGTTGTGGTTGTTTGGGCTTTTGTTGTGGTTGTCAGTTCAGCTGTTGTGCTCGTTGGGGCTTTTGTTGTGGTTGTCGGTGCAGCTGTTGTGGTTGTTGGGGCTTGTGTTGTGGTTAATTTTGCATTTGTTGTGGTTGTCGGTTCAGCAGTTGTGGTTGTTGGGGCTTTTGTTGTGGTTGTCGGTTCAGCTGTTGTGGTTGTTGGTGCTTTTGTTGTGGTTGTCGGTTCAGCTGTTGTGGTTGTCGGTTCAGCAGTTGTGGTTGTTGGGGCTTTTGTTGTGGTTGTCGGTTCAGCTGTTGTGGTTGTCGGTTCAGCTGTTGTGGTTGTTGGGGCTTGTGTTGTGGTTGTTGGTGCTTTTGTTGTGGTTGTCGGTGCAGCTGTTGTGGTTGTTGGTGCTTTTGTTGTGGTTGTCGGTGCAGCTGTTGTGGTTGTTGGTGCTTTTGTTGTGGTTGTTGGAGCACCTGTTGTGGTTGTTGGTGCTTTTGTTGTGGTTGTTGGTGCTTTTGTTGTGGTTGTTGGTGCAAGTGTCGTGGTTGTTGGTGCAAGTGTCGTGGTTGTTGGTGCAAGTGTCGTGGTTGTTGGTGCAACTGTCGTGGTTGTTGGTGCAAGTGTCGTGGTTGTTGGTGCCAGTGCTGTGGTTGTTGGTGCTTTTGTTGTGGTTGTTGGTTTAGCAGTTGTGGTTGTTTGGGCTTTTGTTGTGGTTGTCAGTTCAGCTGTTGTGCTCGTTGGGGCTTTTGTTGTGGTTGTCGGTTCAGCTGTTGTGGTTGTTGGAGCTTGTGTTGTGGTTGTTGGAGCAGCTGTAGTGGTTGTTGGGGCTTTTGTTGTGGTTGTCAGTTCAGCTGTTGTGGTTGTTGGGGCTTTTGTTGTGGTTGTCGGTTCAGCTGTTGTGGTTGTTGGGGCTTGTGTTGTGGTTGTCGGGGCTTTTGTAGTTGTTGTTGGGGCTTGTGTTGTGGTTGTTGGAGCTTGTGTTGTGGTTGTTGGAGCAGCTGTAGTGGTTGTTGGGGCTTTTGTTGTGGTTGTCGGTTCAGCTGTTGTGGTTGTTGGTGCTTTTGTTGTGGTTGTCGGTTCAGCTGTTGTGGTTGTTGGGGCTTGTGTTGTGATTGTTGGTGCTTGTGTTGTGGTTGTTGGAGCAGCTGTTGTGGTTGTTGGTGCTTTTGTTGTGGTTGTCGGTGCAGCTGTTGTGGTTGTTGGGGCTTGTGTTGTGGTTGTTTTTGCATTTGTTGTGGTTGTCGGTTCAGCAGTTGTGGTTGTTGGGGCTTTTGTTGTGGTTGTCGGTTCAGCTGTTGTGGTTGTTGGTGCTTTTGTTGTGGTTTTCAGTGCAGCTGTTGTGGTTGTTGGGGCTTGTGTTGTGGTTGTCGGTGCTTTTGTTGTGGTTGTCGGTGCAGCTGTTGTGGTTGTTTGTGCTTTTGTTGTGGTTGTCGGTGCAGCTGTTGTGGTTGTTGGTGCTTTTGTTGTGGTTGTTGGTGCTTGTGTTGTGGTTGTTGGTGCTTTTGTTGTGGTTGTTGGGGCTTGTGTTGTGGTTGTTGGGGCTTGTGTTGTGGTTGTTGGAGCTTGTGTTGTGGTTGTTGGAGCAGCTGTAGTGGTTGTTGGGGCTTTTGTTGTGGTTGTCAGTTCAGCTGTTGTGGTTGTTGGGGCTTTTGTTGTGGTTGTCGGTTCATCTGTTGTAGTTGTTGGTGTTTTTGTTGTGGTTGTCGGTTCAGCTGTTGTGGTTGTTGGGGCTTGTGTTGTGGTTGTCGGGGCTTTTGTAGTTGTTGTTGGGGCTTGTGTTGTGGTTGTTGGAGCTTGTGTTGTGGTTGTTGGAGCAGCTGTAGTGGTTGTTGGGGCTTTTGTTGTGGTTGTCGGTTCAGCTGTTGTGGTTGTTGGTGCTTTTGTTGTGGTTGTCGGTTCAGCTGTTGTGGTTGTTGGGGCTTGTGTTGTGATTGTTGGTGCTTGTGTTGTGGTTGTTGGAGCAGCTGTTGTGGTTGTTGGTGCTTTTGTTGTGGTTGTCGGTGCAGCTGTTGTGGTTGTTGGGGCTTGTGTTGTGGTTGTTTTTGCATTTGTTGTGGTTGTCGGTTCAGCAGTTGTGGTTGTTGGGGCTTTTGTTGTGGTTGTCGGTTCAGCTGTTGTGGTTGTTGGTGCTTTTGTTGTGGTTTTCAGTGCAGCTGTTGTAGTTGTTGGGGCTTGTGTTGTGGTTGTCGGTGCTTTTGTTGTGGTTGTCGGTGCAGCTGTTGTGGTTGTTGGTGCTTTTGTTGTGGTTGTCGGTGCAGCTGTTGTGGTTGTTGGGGCTTGTGTTGTGGTTGTTGGTGCTTTTGTTGTGGTTGTCGGTGCAGCTGTTGTGGTTGTTGGTGCTTTTGTTGTGGTTGTTGGTGCAAGTGTCGTGGTTGTTGGTGCAACTGTCGTGGTTGTTGGTGCAAGTGTCGTGGTTGTTGGTGCAACTGTAGTGGTTGTTGGTGCAAGTGTTGTGGTTGTTGGTGCAACTGTCGTGGTTGTTGGTGCAACTGTCGTGGTTGTTGCTGCAACTGTCGTGGTTGTTGGTGCAACTGTCGTGGTTGTTGGTGCTTGTGTTGTGGTTGTTGGTGCAAGTGTCGTGGTTGTTGGGGCTTTTGTTGTGGTTGTTGGGGCTTGTGTTGTGGTTGTTGGAGCTTGTGTTGTGGTTGTTGGAGCAGCTGTTGTGGTTGTTGGTGCTTTTGTTGTGGTTGTCGGTGCAGCTGTTGTGGTTGTTGGTGCTTTTGTTGTGGTTGTCGGTGCAGCTGTTGTGGTTGTTGGTGCTTTTGTTGTGGTTGTCGGTGCAGCTGTTGTGGTTGTTGGTGCTTTTGTTGTGGTTGTCGGTGCAGCTGTTGTGGTTGTTGGTGCTTTTGTTGTGGTTGTCGGTGCAGCTGTTGTAGTTGTTACTGCTTTTGTTGTGGTTGTTGGAGCAGCTGTTGTGGTTGTCGGTGCTTTTGTTGTGGTTGTCGGTGCAACTGTTGTGGTTGTTGGTGCTTTTGTTGTGGTTGTTGGAGCAGCTGTTGTGGTTGTCGATGCAGCTGTTGTGGTTGTCGGTGCTTTTGTTGTGGTTGTCGGTGTAGCTGTTGTACTTGTTGGTGCTTTTGTTGTGGTTGTTGGTGCAAGTGTCGTGGTTGTTGGTGCAAGTGTAGTGGTTGTTGGTGCAAGTGTCGTGGTTGTTGGTGCAACCGTCGTGGTTGTTGGTGCAACCGTCGTGGTCGTTGGTGCCACTGTCGTGGTCGTTGGTGCCACTGTCGTGGTCGTTGGTGCAAGTGTCGTGGTCGTTGGTGCAAGTGTAGTGGTTGTTGGTGCAAGTGTCGTGGTTGTTGGTGCAACTGTCGTGGTTGTTGGTGCAATCGTCGTGGTTGTTGGTGCAACCGTCGTGGTCGTTGGTGCCAGTGTCGTGGTCGTTGGTGCCACTGTTGTGGTCGTTGGTGCCACTGTGGTGGTCGTTGGTGCAAGTGTCGTGGTCGTTGGTGCAAGTGTCGTGGTTGTTGGTGCGAGTGTCGTGGTTGTTGGTGCGAGTGTCGTGGTGGTTGGTGCCACTGTCGTGGTCGTTGGTGCCACTGTCGTGGTCGTTGGTGCAAGTGTCGTGGTCGTTGGTGCAACTGTCGTGGTTGTTGGTGCTAGTGTCGTGGTTGTTTTTGCATTTGTTGTGGTTGTCGGTTCAGCAGTTGTGGTTGTTGGAGCTTGTGTTGTGGTTGTCGGTTCAGCTGTTGTGGTTGTTGGTGCTTTTGTTGTGGTTGTCAGTGCAGCTGTTGTGGTTGTTGGGGCTTGTGTTGTGGTTGTTGGTGCTTTTGTTGTGGTTGTCGGTGCAGCTGTTGTGGTTGTTGGTGCTTTTGTTGTGGTTGTCGGTGCAGCTGTTGTGGTTGTTGGGGCTTGTGTTGTGGTTGTTGGTGCTTTTGTTGTGGTTGTCGGTGCAGCTGTTGTGGTTGTTGGAGCTTGTGTTGTGGTTGTTGGAGCTTGTGTTGTGGTTGTTGGTGCAACCGTCGTGGTTGTTGGTGCAAGTGTCGTGGTTGTTGGTGCAACTGTCGTGGTTGTTGGTGCAACTGTCGTGGTTGTTGGTGCAACTGTCGTGGTTGTTGGTGCAACTGTCGTGGTTGTTGCTGCAACTGTCGTGGTTGTCGATGCAGCTGTTGTGGTTGTTAATGCTTTTGTTGTGGTTGTCGGTGCAGCTGTTGTGGTTGTTGGGGCTTTTGTTGTGGTTGTTGGAGCTTGTGTTGTGGTTGTTGGAGCTTGTGTTGTGGTTGTTGGAGCAGCTGTTGTGGTTGTTGGTGCTTTTGTTGTGGTTGTCGGTGCAGCTGTTGTGGTTGTTGGTGCTTTTGTTGTGGTTGTCGGTGCAGCTGTTGTGGTTGTTGGTGCTTTTGTTGTGGTTGTCGGTGCAGCTGTTGTGGTTGTTGGTGCTTTTGTTGTGGTTGTCGGTGCAGCTGTTGTGGTTGTTGGTGCTTTTGTTGTGGTTGTCGATGCAGCTGTTGTGGTTGTTAATGCTTTTGTTGTGGTTGTTGGAGCAGCTGTTGTGGTTGTCGGTGCTTTTGTTGTGGTTGTCGGTGCAGCTGTTGTAGTTGTTGGTGCTTTTGTTGTGGTTGTTGGAGCAGCTGTTGTGGTTGTCGATGCAGCTGTTGTGGTTGTCGGTGCTTTTGTTGTGGTTGTCGGTGCAGCTGTTGTAGTTGTTGGTGCTTTTGTTGTGGTTGTTGGTGCAAGTGTCGTGGTTGTTGGTGCAAGTGTTGTGGTTGTTGGTGCAAGTGTAGTGGTTGTTGGTGCAAGTGTCGTGGTTGTTGGTGCAAGTGTCGTGGTTGTTGGTGCAACTGTCGTGGTTGTTGGTGCAACTGTCGTGGTTGTTGGTGCAAGTGTAGTGGTTGTTGGTGCAAGTGTCGTGGTTGTTGGTGCCAATGTCGTGGTTGTTGGTGCAAGTGTCGTGGTTGTTGGTGCAACTGTCGTGGTTGTTGGTGCAACCGTCGTGGTCGTTGGTGCAACTGTCGTGGTCGTTGGTGCCACTGTCGTGGTCGTTGGTGCCACTGTCGTGGTCGTTGGTGCAAGTGTCGTGGTCGTTGGTGCAAGTGTCGTGGTTGTTGGTGCTAGTGTCGTGGTTGTTGGTGCTAGTGTCGTGGTTGTTGGTGCCACTGTCGTGGTCGTTGGTGCCACTGTCGTGGTCGTTGGTGCAAGTGTCGTGGTCGTTGGTGCAACTGTCGTGGTTGTTGGTGCTAGTGTCGTGGTTGTTGGTGCAAGTGTCGTGGTTGTTGGTGCAACCGTCGTGGTTGTTGGTGCAACCGTCGTGGTTGTTGGTGCAACCGTCGTGGTTGTTGGTGCAAGTGTCGTGGTTGTTGGTGCAACTGTCGTGGTTGTTGGTGCAACTGTCGTGGTTGTTGGTGCAACTGTCTTGGTTGTTGGTGCCACTGTCGTGGTTGTTGGTGCCAATTTCGTGGTTGTTGGTGCCAATGTCGTGGTTGTTGGTGCAACTGTCGTTGTTGTTGGTGCTTTTGTTGTGGTTGTCGGTGCAGCTGTTGTGGTTGTTGGGGCTTGTGTTGTGGTTGTTGGAGCTTGTGTTGTGGTTGTTGGTGCTTTTGTTGTGGTTGTCGGTGCAGCTGTTGTGGTTGTTGGGGCTTGTGTTGTGGTTGTTGGTGCTTTTGTTGTGGTTGTCGGTGCAGCTGTTGTGGTTGTTGGTGCTTTTGTTGTGGTTGTCGGTGCAGCTGTTGTGGTTGTTTGTGCTTTTGTTGTGGTTGTTGGTGCAGCTGTTGTGGTTGTTGGTGCTTTTGTTGTGGTTGTTGGAACACCTGTTGTGGTTGTTGGTGCTTTTGTTGTGGTTGTTGGTGCTTTTGTTGTGGTTGTCGGTGCAGCTGTTGTGGTTGTTGGTGCTTTTGTTGTGGTTGTTGGTGCAAGTGTCGTGGTTGTTGGTGCAAGTGTCATGGTTGTTGGTGCAAGTGTCGTGGTTGTTGGTGCAAGTGTCGTGGTTGTTGGTGCAACCATCGTGGTTGTTGGTGCAACCGTCGTGGTTGTTGGAGCAAGTGTAGTGGTTGTTGGTGCTAGTGTCGTGGTTGTTGGTGCAACTGTCGTGGTTGTTGGTGCAACTGTTGTGGTTGTTGGTGCAACTGTCGTGGTTGTTGTTGCAACTGTCGTGGTTGTTGCTGCAACTGTCGTGGTTGTTGGTGCAACTGTCGTGGTTGTTGGTGCTTGTGTTGTGGTTGTTGGTGCAAGTGTCGTGGTTGTTGGTGCTTTTGTTGTGGTTGTCGGTTCAGCTGTTGTGGTTGTTGGGGCTTTTGTTGTGGTTGTTGGAGCTTGTGTTGTGGTTGTTGGAGCTTTTGTTGTGGTTGTTGGAGCAGCTGTTGTGGTTGTCGGTGCTTTTGTTGTGGTTGTCGGTTCAGCTGTTGTAGTTGTTGGTGCTTTTGTTGTGGTTGTTGGAGCTTGTGTTGTGGTTGTCGGTTCAGCTGTTGTGGTTGTTGGTGCTTTTGTTGTGGTTGTTGGTGCCACTGTCGTGGTTGTTGGTGCAAGTGTCGTGGTCGTTGGTGCAAGTGTCGTGGTTGTTGGTGCAAGTGTTGTGGTTGTTGGTGCAAACGTTGTGGTTGTTGGTGCAAACGTTGTGGTTGTTGGTGCAACTGTCCAGGTTGTTGGTGCAACTGTCCAGGTTGTTGGTGCAACTGTCCAGGTTGTTGGTGCAAGTGTCGTGGTTGTTGGTGCAAGTGTCGTGGTTGTTGGTGCAAGTGTCGTGGTTGTTGGTGCAAGTGTCGTGGTTGTTGGTGCAACTGTCTTGGTTGTTGGTGCAACTGTCGTACTTGTTGGTGCAAGTGTCGTGGTTGTTGGTGCAAGTGTCGTGATTGTTGGTGCTTGTGTTGTGGTTGTTGGTGCAGCTGTTTTAGGTGATGTTACTGCTGTAGTTGACCCTGTGATTGAAATGTAAATAAATGTTTATTATTACACTGTAAAATATGAATAATTTTATTCATATAGCGCTTCTTTACAGTTGTTTCTTGTACCAAAGAATCATCATATGAAATAGAAACAAAGAAAATACAGATAATAGCAAAGAAAAACACAGCGTGATTGTTTTTAAATATAGTTTAGCATGAAGTTTTTAAAGTTACAGGATGTTGTTACAGTTTTTCTGGATTCTCCCTTCATTCTCATAGATGATAATTATATAAGTTTGCACTAACCTGATCTCACAAAATTCCGTGACTATCCCACGGAATTTTGTGAGATCAGGTTAGTGACATTCTCACGGATTGGTTACTCAACTGCCTTTTCCTATTTTCAAACCATTTTCGCTTCGGTTTAGGGTTAGATTTGGTCTATGTGTTAGTATGTCACTTTAACTATTGGTTTATACTATTTTTTCTGATTTATTCTTTTATATTTTTTTAAACTTTAAACAATTGTTGCCTGGCGTTGGGGTTAGATTTGGGTTTGGGTAGGGATGTCATTTCATGTAAATCTAACCCTAAACGAAGCGAAAATGGTAAGAAAATAGGACAAAACAGTTGAGTAACCAATCCGTGAGAATGCCACGGAAAAAGACAGTCTGTAGCAGGGCCACGGAAAAATGCGGAGATCCGTGAGAATGCCACGGAAAAATGAGCACAAAATGGCATAGTCACGGAAATTCGTGAGATCAGGTTGGTTTGCACACATGGTTTAAAAAATATTCAACAACTTGTTATAGACAAAAACTTTTTAATGAATTTTTTAATGAATGAATGACTTTCCTTTGGTGGTGGTGTATGAGTGACACTTACCTGAGTTAGTTGTCGTATCTAGGTTTGGAGTTGATGTAGGAGTTGGAGTTGTAGAAAAGAATGTTGATGTGACCTCTGTTATGTATAAAACATTTTAAAAAAATCAATATTAATTTTCCTTATAAATATATTTAAGACAGTTTCACCTTATTGTTGGAACATATATCTGTATATATCTAACTGGCATGTTTTTACTTTATTAGCTTATTTATATTTATTATTCATATGAAGTCTCTTATTTGTTGTTATCATTAAAACTGATGTTAATGTTAAGTTTCATAGCTTAAATCAAAATTTTCCATATAATCTTAAAACTGTAGTAAATCACAGCATTTTACTTTAACTGGATTTTTTGTGTTTATTTCATGTTGTACAACATTTTGTAGTATTAAAATAAATGGTTGTGTTTTACATCATAATTCTTTCGGTAATAAATAAAGCTAATCTACGTTTTCATAGTTGCCTTAACCACATATTTCATATTTTCAAAACAAAAACAAACAGGTTTTTTGCATTTTAGATATTTTGTTTTTTTTAAATACATTAAAATAAGAATAGCCAGGACTGCAGGTTTTGGTTAGACTGAATGACGACCTCAAGTACTCTGCATTCCATTTGTAATATAACTGGACTTGCGTCCTCCCGTCCTCAGGAGTTCATTCCTCCGTGTCTGATCTTGCAAGCCCGAACTATGAAAGATACAATTTGGTATTGATAAACGCACCACGATCCCCCCCCACCCCAAACACAGGGATTTATTTTTAAATGATTTAATAAAAGGCAAAACATTTTAATGAATGATTAGAGGTAATGGTAACAATTTACCAATTTATTTGTTGACAAATAGTTAATGCATTAGCTAACACGAACTAATGATGCAATACTCCTAGAGCATTTATTAATCTTATTTCATGTTCAATTCAGCTTTGACAAATACCTTTAGTAAATTAAGCGCTTTAGCTGGTAAAGTTAATTAGCATTATGCACCATGAAGTAACATTAATAACTGTATTGACCTTAACAATAACAAAAATGAATACATGTTAAAAAAAACGATATTGTTCATTGTTTGGTCATGTAAGGTGATGCATTTACTAATGTTTACTAATAAAAAATTATTGTAAACTATTACAGACCTAATAAATTAATACATATGGTACACAACATTTTAAACATATTTTGTCAATTGAAGGAGTCTCAGTGCTTTAGTTGTCTGTTTTGTCCTTTCAGTCTGTCTGTCTGTCTGTCTGCTTTCTTGTTGTTTGTCTTGTTTCTTCTTTAATATTAAATGTTTCTCTCCTGTTGTTGATCAACCCGTCTTTGACTATTCTCTTATTTTATATTATTGTATATTTTTATATGTTGCTTATCTAAGTTTGTCAAAGTCATCTGTCATCTTCTTGTTTGTCGTCATGATATCTCTCCTCTGTTTTTCTTTCATGTTATTCATTTAATTGTCAGCTCTCTTTAAATGCTTTATGTATGTGTTTCGGACCATTTTTTTCTTATTATAAATAACGTGATTAAAGTTATTTAATATGATTAAAACAACAAACTTACAAAGTGACATTGTAGACTGTAAAAATTAAAGTTTAGAATAAGCTCATCGAGTAAATGAATAACAGCATTGCCACCTGCTGGCCATATGGTTTAACAGCACAACATGATGAAGAGAGGTTAGACCTTTTTTAACTTTTCAGAAAATCTGATTCCAAACATGATTGATTTTTATAAAGTAATGGTTCCCCAGTCAAAATGTTAATTGCACAGGTTTACACAAAGATTATAACTAGTGATAAAGAAAATATTTAAAATGACACTGCATTACAGTTTTTCTGAATTGCTAAAACACTAAACCCCAATCTCTGAACCAAATTCATAGTGGCCTAAACACGTTTGTCAAATCATGCAATCTTTTTGCAAAACTCTAAACACAAACCTCTCACTAAAACACATTCTACACTGCAATGCACTTGTTTTATAACAATGTAATTGAACACAACTGCAACACAGTTGCCATCAAGCAAACACAACAACTCAAAATTGTACACACTTTTTTCTAATGGTATTTTTTATCAATTGTGTGGTTTGGAAACAGTCCGAGAGGCAGATGAAGATAATGATGAAGAAAAGGACACAAGACACGATGCAAATGGCAAAATTTGCAGTTGGATTGCTGACTTCTTACAAAATACAAGTGCTGATTACAGTTATATTGAAAGCTTACTATTACTTGCAGTACTTACATTAAAGTATTCACTATATTGACCGAACTAAACATGTGATTACAGAACGTCTCAGGTTACGAATGAAACCATTGTTCCCTGATAAGGGAACGAGGTGCTGCATCACCGAAGCTACGCTATGGGAACGCCCTCTGCGTGATTGTGTCCGAAGCATGTATGTTAAATCAATCCAATGGTCAAGTGACACGTTATGGGCAGGTTCTGCTAGATTGTGATGAAGCAATGTGTGACAGGGATGGTGGGAGTTTGGCAGGGAGATGCAGCATCTAGTTCCCTTTTCAGGTAACAATGGTTACATTTGTAACCTAAGACGTTCCCTTACGGGGGAACTTGAGCTGCGTCGCTGAAGCTATGCCATAGGAACAATGTACCAAAACACCATACTACCAAGTGCTTGTCTGTGTGTAGCAGTGCGCACAGCTAAAACATAAGCACCTGGGCTCCAGGTGTAGCGCCAATATCTAATTCTGAGAACTGAACAAACATAAGCGGAGAGGAGCAGCCTGCCGCATCACAGACATCCTGAACTGAAGCCACTAGCCACAAGGCCTTAGAGGCTGCCATACCCTGAGAAGAATGAGCTCTGACAGCAATAGATTAATTCTGTCCAGAGGTCTCGTAAGCAAGAGAAATAGCCTCAACTATCTACTTACTAACTGTCTGCCTGGTCGCCGAGAGACCCTTCTTGGGTATGCCAAAGCACACAAAAAGTTGCTCAGATCTCCTCCACAGAGAACATCTGTGAACATAGGCACCGGATGCACCAAGTTAAGATTTTCCTGATTCCTATCCCTAAATGGGGGGCTGCTCTTGAAAATACAACAATATGTCACTCAGGACTTTTTCGCTTAAGCCTTCCTAGACATGATAACAGCGCTCATGTCTGTTTTCTTTTTGGAAGATTTCTGAGTGCAGCTGCCTGCTCCCTAGTTTCTCTGAGTCAGGGGTTCTGTGAATTTAGTTTGACAATTTGGATTTGTGTTTAATGTTTTGAGAAAATGAGTGATAGTTTTGAAAAATGTGTTTAGCAATGCAGAAAAACTGTAATAGTGTATGACTGAAACTTACCCACATAGGTGACATCATAACTTGTATTAGCATTACTTAGTGCCGTTTCAACATCAGTATTATTGGGTGGTTGAGAGAATGTGCCATTCATCTCTGTGACAATTGATCCTTTCCTGTAACAAGAAAGAGAAGACTAATGGGCTCATGTTTTTCAATTAACTGTGTTATAAATTCCTGTAGATTGCAATGAAATAATGCTTTACTTTATTGCATAAATTATATTTACTCGTAGAATCAACTTTAGATTACACAGATATATTGTTGTTTAAAAATGAAACACTTACGTGAACTGAATAATTATCAGTTTAATAAAATATTTAAATGTACTCCTCAAGACTGCCTCAAACTGTAAAAAAAGCAAAACACACAGAAACACTTTATAATAAACTCAATTACTGGAATATAAACTCACAGAAATTGTTTTGATGTTATACCTCCGATTTCACAGACAAGGCTTAAGGTTATTGCTAGACTAAGACACATGTTGGAGCTGTCTCAACTGAAAATAACTTGCACTGACAGATCTTAAAATATGCCAGTGTCATTGATTTGTCTCAAGATACACACCAGTAACATCTTTATCTAAGGTAGGTTTATAAAAGATGTTTAAACGTCTTAATTTAACTAAGGCCTTGTATGTAAAATCAGGCCATAAAACAAAAAGTTTTAATAGTAACATTGTCTAAATTATAGTGCACATTCCAGTTCTCATTGCTCTACTGTATTTTATATGATTTTGTATTAAACTGTGTTTTCTTTAAACTTGTTTTAAGTGTTTGTGTAGCACTGTACCTCATATATCATTTTTTTCCCCCGACTTTTGTAAGCATCAGAAGATGGGTTTGACAGTTCAGGGACAAAAACTTCTTGTGTAACCACTTTGATACGGACTGTGTATACTTTTGTAGTTGTTGTTGGTGCTTTTGTTGTGGTTGTTGGTGCTTTTGTTGTGGTTGTTGGTGCAGCTGTCGTAGTTGTTGGTGCTTGTGTTGTGGTTGTTGGTGCAACTGTCGTGGTTGTTGGTGCAACTGTCGTGGTTGTTGGTGCTAGTGTCGTGGTTGTTGGTGCAACTGTCGTGGTTGTTTGTGCAACTGTCGTGGTTGTTGGTGCAACTGTCGTGGTTGTTGGTGCAACTGTCGTGGTTGTTGGTGCAACTGTCGTGGTTGTTGGTGCAACTGTCGTGGTTGTTGGTGCAACTGTCGTGGTTGTTGGTGCAACTGTCGTGGTTGTTGGTGCAACTGTCGTGGTTGTTGGTGCAACTGTCGTGGTTGTTGGTGCAACATTCGTGGTTGTTGGTGCAACTGTCGTGGTTGTTGGTGCAACTGTCGTGGTTGTTGGTGCCAGTGTCGTGGTTGTTGGTGCAACTGTCGTGGTTGTTGGTGCAACTGTCGTGGTTGTTGGTGCAACTGTAGTGGTTGTTGGTGCAAGTGTCGTGGTTGTTGGTGCAACATTCGTGGTTGTTGGTGCAACTGTCGTGGTTGTTGGTGCAGCTGTCGTGGTTGTTGGTGCCAGTGTCGTGGTTGTTGGTGCAACTGTCGTGGTTGTTTGTGCAACTGTAGTGGTTGTTGGTGCAACATTCGTGGTTGTTGGTGCAACTGTCGTGGTTGTTGGTGCAACTGTCGTGGTTGTTGGTGTAAGTGTCGTGGTTGTTGGTGCCAGTGTCGTGGTTGTTGGTGCAACTGTCGTGGTTGTTGGTGCAACTGTCGTGGTTGTTGGTGCAACTGTCGTGGTTGTTGGTGCAACTGTCGTGGTTGTTGGTGCCAGTGTCGTGGTTGTTGGTGCAACTGTCGTGGTTGTTGGTGCAACTGTCGTGGTTGTTGGTGCAACTGTCGTGGTTGTTGGTGCAACTGTCGTGGTTGTTGGTGCAACTGTCGTGGTTGTTGGTGCAACTGTAGTGGTTGTTGGTGCAACTGTAGTGGTTGTTGGTGCAACTGTCGTGGTTGTTGGTGCAACTGTCGTGGTTGTTGGTGCAAGTGTCGTGGTTGTTCGTGCAAGTGTCATAGTTGTTGGTGCAACTGTCGTGGTTGTTGGTGCCAGTGTCGTTTTTGTTGGTGCCAGTGTTGTGGTTGTTGGTGCAACTGTCGTGGTTGTTGGTGCAAGTGTCGTGGTTGTTGGTGCAAGTGTCGTGGTTGTTGGTGCAACTGTAGTGGTTGTTGGTGCTAGTGTCGTGGTTGTTGGTGCAACCGTCGTGGTTGTTGGTGCAACTGTCGTGGTTGTTGGTGCAAGTGTCGTGGTTGTTGGTGCAAGTGTCATGGTTGTTGGTGCAACTGTCGTGGTTGTTGGTGCCAGTGTCGTTGTTGTTGGTGCCAGTGTCGTGGTTGTTGGTCCAACTGTCGTGGTTGTTGGTGCAAGTGTCGTGGTTGTTGGTGCAAATGTCGTGGTTGTTGGAGCAAGAGTCGTGGTTGTTGGTGCAACCGTCGTGGTTGTTGGTGCTAGTGTCGTGGTTGTTGGTGCAACTGTAGTGGTTGTTGGTGCTAGTGTCGTGGTTGTTGGTGCTAGTGTCGTGGTTGTTGGTGCTAGTGTCGTGGTTGTTGGTGCAAGTGTCGTGGTTGTTGGTGCAAGTGTCATGGTTGTTGGTGCAAGTGTCGTGGTTGTTGGTGCAAGTGTCGTGGTTGTTGGTGCAACTGTCGTGGTTGTTGGTGCAAGTGTCATGGTTGTTGGTGCAAGTGTCGTGGTTGTTGGTGCAAGTGTCGTGGTTGTTGGTCCAAGTGTCGTGGTTGTTGGTGCAACTGTCGTGGTTGTTGGTGCAACTGTCGTGGTTGTAGGTGCAACTGTCGTGGTTGTTGGTGCAACTGTCGTGGTTGTAGGTGCAACTGTCGTGGTTGTTGGTGCCAGTGTTGCGGTTGTTGGTGCAACATTCGTGGTTGTTGGTGCAACATTCGTGGTTGTTGGTGCAACTGTCGTGGTTGTTGGTGCAACTGTCGTGGTTGTAGGTGCAACTGTTGTGGTTTTTGGTGCCAGTGTCGTGGTTGTAGGTGCAACTGTCGTGGTTGTTGGTGCCAGTGTTGCGGTTGTTGGTGCAACTGTAGTGGTTGTTGGTGCAACATTCGTGGTTGTTGGTGCAACTGTCGTGGTTGTTGGTGCATCTGTCATGGTTGTAGGTGCAACTGTCGTGGTTGTTGGTGCCAGTGTAGTGGTTTTTGGTGCAACCGTAGTGGTTGTTGGTGCAACATTCGTGGTTGTTGGTGCAACTGTCGTGGTTGTTGGTGCAACTGTCGTGGTTGTTGGTGCAACTGTTGTAGTTGTTGGTGCCAGTGTCGTGGTTGTTGGTGCAACTGTAGTGGTTGTAGGTGCAACTGTAGTGGTTGTTGGTGCAACTGTCGTGGTTGTTGGTGCAACTGTCGTGGTTGTTGGTGCAACTGTAGTGGTTGTTGGTGCAACTGTAGTGGTTGTTGGTGCAACTGTAGTGGTTGTTCGTGCAACTGTAGTGGTTGTTGGTGCAACTGTTGTGATTGTTGGTGCAAGTGTAGTGGTTGTTGACGCAACTGTCGGGGTTGTTGGTGCAGGTGTCGTGGTTGGTGGTGCAAGTGTCGTGGTTGTTGGTGCAAGTGTCGTGGTTGTTGGTGCAGGTGTCGTGGTGGGTGGTGCGGGTGTCGTGGTTGTTGGTGAAGGTGTCGTGGTTGTTGGTGAAGGTGTCTTGGTTGTTGGTGAAGGTGTCGTGGTTGTTGGTGAAGGTGTCGTGGTTGTTGGTGCAAGTGTCGTGGTTGTTGGTGCCAGTGTCGTGGTAGTTGGTGCAACTGTCGTGGTAGTTGGTGCAACTGTCGTGGTAGTTGGTGCAACTGTCGTGGTTGTTGGTGCAACTGTCGTGGTTGTTGGTGCAAGTGTCGTGGTTGTTGGTGCAAGTGTCGTGGTTGTAGGTGCAACTGTTGTGGTTGTTGGTGCAAGTGTTGTGGTTGTTGGTGCAGGTGTCGTGGTTGGTGGTGCAAGTGTAGTGGTTGTTGGTGCAACTGTTGTGGGTGTTGGTGCAAGTGTCGTGGTTATTGGTGAAAGTGTCGTGGTTGTTGGTGCAGGCGTCGTGGTTGTTGGTGAAGGTGTCGTTGCTGTTGGTGCAACTGTAGTGGTTGTTGGTGCAACTGTAGTGGTTGTTCGTGCAACTGTAGTTGTTGTTGGTGCAACTGTTGTGGTTGTTGGTGCAAGTGTAGTGGTTGTTGGTGCAAGTGTCGTGGTTGTTGGTGCAAGTGTCGTGGTTGTTGGTGCAAGTGTAGTGGTTGTTGGTGCAGGCGTCGTGGTTGTTGGTGAAGGTGTCGTTGTTGTTGGTGCAAGTGTCGTGGTTGTTGGTGCAAGTGTCGTGGTTGTTGGTGCAACTGTAGTGGTTGTTGGTGCAACTGTCGTGGTTGTTGGTGCAACTGTCGTGGTTGTTGGTGCAACTGTAGTGGTTGTTGGTGCTAGTGTCGTGGTTGTTGGTGCTAGTGTCGTGGTTGTTGGTGCAAGTGTCGTGGTTGTTGGTGCAAGTGTCGTGGTTGTTGGTGCAAGTGTCGTGGTTGTTGGTGCAAGTGTCGTGGTTGTTGGTGCAAGTGTCGTGGTTGTTGGTGCAACTGTGGTGGTTGTTGGTGCAACTGTCATGGTTGGTGGTGCAAGTGTCGTGGTTGTTGGTGCAAGTGTCGTGGTTGTTGGTCCAAGTGTTGTGGTTGTTGGTGCAACTGTCGTGGTTGTTGGTGCAACTGTCGTGGTTGTTGGTGCAACTGTCGTGGTTGTTGGTGCAACTGTCGTGGTTGTAGGTGCAACTGTCGTGGTTGTTGGTGCCAGTGTTGCGGTTGTTGGTGCAACTGTAGTGGTTGTTGGTGCAACATTCGTGGTTGTTGGTGCAACTGTCGTGGTTGTTGGTGCAACTGTCGTGGTTGTAGGTGCAACTGTTGTGGTTTTTGGTGCCAGTGTCGTGGTTGTTGGTGCAACTGTCGTGGTTGTAGGTGCAACTGTCGTGGTTGTTGGTGCCAGTGTTGCGGTTGTTGGTGCAACTGTAGTGGTTGTTGGTGCAACATTCGTGGTTGTGGGTGCAACTGTCGTGGTTGTTGGTGCAACTGTCGTGGGTGTAGGTGCAACTGTCGTGGTTGTTGGTGCCAGTGTTGTGGTTGTTGGTGCAACTGTAGTGGTTGTTGGTGCAACATTCGTGGTTGTTGGTGCAAGTGTCGTGGTTGTTGGTCCAAGTGTCGTGGTTGTTGGTGCAACTGTTGTGGTTGTTGGTGCCAGTGTCGTGGTTGTTGGTGCAACTGTCGTGGTTGTAGGTGCAACTGTCGTGGTTGTTGGTGCCAGTGTTGTGGTTGTTGGTGCAACTGTAGTGGTTGTTGGTGCAACCGTAGTGGTTGTTGGTGCAACTGTCGTGGTTGTTGGTGCAACTGTCGTGGGTGTAGGTGCAACTGTCGTGGTTGTTGGTGCAAGTGTCGTGGTTGTTGGTGCAACTGTAGTGGTTGTTGGTGCAACTGTAGTGGTTGTTGGTGCAACTGTCGTGGTTGTTGGTGCAACTGTAGTGGTTGTTGGTGCCAGTGTCGTAGTTGTTGGTGCAACTGTAGTGGTTGTTGGTGCAACTGTCGTGGTTGTTGGTGCCAGTGTTGTGGTTGTTGGTGCAACTGTAGTGGTTGTTGGTGCAACTGTAGTGGTTGTTGGTGCAACTGTAGTGGTTGTTGGTGCCAGTGTCGTGGTTGTTGGTGCAACTGTCGTGGTTGTTGGTGCAACTGTCGTGGTTGTTGGTGCAAGTGTCGTGGTTGTTGGTGCAACTGTCGTGGTTGTTGGTGCAAGTGTCGTGGTTGTTGGTGCAAGTGTAGTGGTTGTTGGTGCAACCGTCGTGGTCGTTGGTGCAACCGTCGTGGTTGTTGGTGCAAGTGTCGTGGTTGTTGGTGCAACCGTCGTGGTTGTTCGTGCAACTGTAGCGGTTGTTGGTGCAAGTGTCATGGTTGTTGGTGCAACTGTAGTGGTTGTTGGTGCAACTGTCGTGGTTGTTGGTGCAACTGTCGTGGTTGTTGGTGCAACTGTCGTGGTTGTTGGTGCTAGTGTCGTGGTTGTTGGTGCAACTGTAGTGGTTGTTGGTGTAACTGTTGTGGTTGTTGGTGCAACCGTTGTGGTTGTTCGTGCAACTGTAGCGGTTGTTGGTGCAAGTGTCATGGTTGTAGGTACAAGTGTCGTGGTTGTCGGTACAAGTGTCGTGGTTGTCGGTGCAACTGTCGTGGTTGTTGGTGCAACTGTCGTGGTTGTTGGTGCAAGTGTCGTGGTTGTTGGTGCAACTGTCGTGGTTGTAGGTGCAACTGTCGTGGTTGTAGGTGCAACTGTTGTGGTTGTTGGTGCCAGTGTCGTGGTTGTTGGTGCCAATGTCGTGGTAGTTGGTGCAACTGTCGTTGTTGTTGGTGCCAGTGTCGTGGTTGTTGGTGCAACTGTCGTGGTTGTTGGTGCAACCATCGTGGTTGTTGGTGCAACCGTCGTGGTTGTTGGTGCAACCGTCGTGGTTGTCGGTGCTAGTGTCGTGGTTGTTGGTGCAACTGTAGTAGTTGTTGGTGTAAGTGTCGTGGTTGTTGGTGCAAGTGTTGTGGTTGTTCGTGCAACTGTAGCGGTTGTTGGTGCAAGTGTCATGGTTGTAGGTACAAGTGTCTTGGTTGTTGGTACAAGTGTCGTGGTTGTTGGTGCAACAGTAGTGGTTGTTGGTGCAACTGTTGTGGTTGTTGGTGCAACTGTCGTGGTTGTTGGTGCAACTGTCGTGGTTGTTGGTGCAACTGTCGTGGTTGTTGGTGCAACTGTCGTGGTTGTTGGTGCAACTGTCGTGGTTGTTGGTGCAACCGTCGTGGTTGTAGGTGCAACCGTCGTGGTTGTTGGTGCAAGTGTCGTGGTTGTTGGTGCAACTGTCGTGGTTGTTGGTGCAACTGTTGTGGTTGTTGGTGCAACTGTCGTGGTTGTTGGTGCAAGTGTCATGGTTGTAGGTACAAGTGTCGTGGATGTTGGTACAAGTGTCGTGGTTGTCGGTGCAACTGTAGTGGTTGTTGGTGCAACTGTCGTGGTTGGTGGTGCAAGTGTCGTAGTTGTTGGTGCAACTGTCGTGGTTGTTGGTGCAACTGTCGTGGTTGTTGGTGCAACTGTCGTGGTTGTTGGTGCAACTGTCGTGGTTGTTGGTGCAACTGTCGTGGTTGTTGGTGCAACTGTCGTGGTTGGTGGTGCAAGTGTCGTAGTTGTTGGTGCAACTGTCGTTCTTTTTGGTGCAACTGTAGTGGTTGTTGGTGCAACTGTCGTGGTTGTTGGTGCAACTGTCGTGGTTGTTTGTGCAACTGTCGTGGTTGTTGGTGCAACTGTAGTGGTTGTTGGTGCAACTGTCGTGGTTGTTGGTGCAACTGTCGTGGTTGTGGGTGCAACTGTCGTGGTTGTAGGTGCAACTGTCGTGGTTGTTGGTGCCAATGTCGTGGTTGTTGGTGCAACTGTCGTGGTTGTTGGTGCAACTGTCGTGGTTGTTGGTGCAACTATCGTGGTTGTTGGTGCCAGTGTTGTGGTTGTTGGTGCAACAGTCGTGGTTGTTGGTGCAAGTGTCGTGGTTGTTGGTGAAACTGTCGTGGTTGTTGGAGCAAGAGTCGTGGTTGTTGGTGCAACTGTCGTGGTTGTTGGTGCTAGTGTCGTGGTTGTTGGTGCAAGTCTCGTGGTTGTTGGTGCTAGTGTCGTGGTTGTTGGTGCAAGTGTCGTGGTTGTTGGTGCAAGTGTCGTGGTTGTTGGTGCAAGTGTCGTGGTTGTTGGTGCAAGTGTCTTGGTTGTTGGTGCAAGTGTCGTGGTTGTTGGTGCAAGTGTCGTGGTTGTTGGTGCAACTGTCGTGGTTGTTGGTGCAACTGTCGTGGTTGTTGGTGCAAGTGTCGTGGTTGTTGGTGCAAGTGTCGTGGTTGTTGGTGCAAGTGTCGTGGTTGTTGGTGCAACTGTCGTGGTTGTTGGTGCAACTGTCGTGGTTGTTGGTGCAACTGTTGTGGTTGTTGGTGCAACTGTCGTGGTTGTTGGTGCAACTGTCGTGGTTGTTGGTGCAACTGTCGTGGTTGTTGGTGCAACTGTTGTGGTTGTTGGTGCCAGTGTCGTGGTTGTTGGTGCAACTGTCGTGGTTGTTGGTGCCAGTGTCGTGGTTGTTGGTGCCAGTGTCGTGGTTGTTGGTGCAACAGTTGTAGTAGTTGGTGCCCGGGTCGTGGTTGTTGGTGCCACTGTCGTGGTTGTTGGTGCAAGTGTCGTGGTTGTTGGTGCAAGTGTTTTTGTTGTTGGTGCAAGTGTCGTGGTTGGTGGTGCAAGTGTCGTGGTTGTTGGTGCAACTGTGGTTGTTGTTGGTGCAACTGTCGTGGTTGTTGGTGCAAGTGTCGTGGTTGTTGGTGCAAGTGTCGTGGTTGTTGGTGCAAGTGTCGTGGTTGTTGGTGCAACTGTCGTGGTTGTTGGTGCAACTGTAGTGGTTGTTGGTGCAACTGTCGTGGTTGTTGGTGCAACTTTAGTGGTTGTTGGTGCAAGTGTCGTGGTTGTTGGTGCAACTGTGGTGGTTGTTGGTGCAACTGTCGTGGTTGTTGGTGCCAGTGTCGTGGTTGTTGGTGCAACTGTCGTGGTTGTTGGTGCTAGTGTCGTTGTTGTTGGTGCTAGTGTCGTGGTTGTTGGTGCAACTGTAGTGGTTGTTGGTGTAACGGTCGTGGTTGTTGGTGCAACCGTTGTGGTTGTTGGTGCTAGTGTTGTGGTTGTTGGTGCAACTGTAGTGGTTGTTGGTGCTAGTGTCGTGGTTGTTGGTGCAAGTGTCGTGGTTGTTCGTGCAACTGTAGTGGTTGTTGGTGTAAGTGTCGTGGTTGTTGGTGCAACCGTCGTGGTTGTTGGTGCAACCGTCGTGGTTGTTGGTGCAACCGTCGTGGTTGTTGGTGCAACCGTCGTGGTTGTTGGTGCAACCGTCGTGGTTGTTGGTGCAACCGTCGTGGTTGTTGGTGCAACTGTCGTGGTTGTTGGTGCAACTGTAGTGGTTTTTTGTGCAACTGTCGTGGTTGTTGGTGCAACTGTCGTGGTTGTTGGTGAAATTGTAGTGGTTGTTGGTGCAACTGTAGTGGTTGTTGGTGCAACTGTTGTGGTTGTTGGTGCAACTGTCGTGGTTGTTGGTGCAACTGTCGTGGTTGTTGGTGCAACTGTAGTGGTTGTTGGTGTAACTGTTGTGGTTGTTGGTGCAACTGTCATGGTTGTAGGTGAAATTGTAGTGGTTGTTGGTGCAACTGTAGTGGTTGTTGGTGCAACTGTCATGGTTGTATGTGCAACTGTTGTGGTTGTTGGTGCAACTGTCGTGGTTGTAGGTGCAACTGTTGTGGTTGTTGGTGCCAGTGTCGTGGTTGTTGGTGTCAGTGTTGTTGTTGTTGGTGCAACTGTCGTGGTTGTTGGTGCAACGCTCGTGGTTGTTGGTGCAACCGTTGTGGTTGTTGGTGCTAGTGTCGTGGTTGTTGGTGCAACTGTAGTGGTTGTTGGTGCAACTGTAGTGGTTGTTGGTGCAAGTGTCGTGGTTGTTGGTGCAAGTGTCGTGGTTGTTGGTCCAATTGTCGTGGTTGTTGGTGCAACTGTCGTGGTTGTTGGTGCAAGTGTTGTGGTTGTTGGTGCAAGTGTCGTGGTTGTTGGTGCAACTGTCGTGGTTGTAGGTGCAACATTCGTGGTTGTTGGTGCAACTGTCGTGGTTGTTGGTGCAACTCTCGTGGTTGTTGGTGCAAGTGTCGTGGTTGTTGGTGCAAGTGTCGTGGTTGTTGGTGCAACTGTCGTGGTTGTTGGTGCAACTGTCGTGGTTGTTGGTGCAAGTGTCGTGGTTGTTGGTGCAAGTGTCGTGGTTGTTGGTGCAAGTGTCGTGGTTGTTGGTGCAACTGTCGTGGTTGTTGGTGCAAGTGTCGTGGTTGTTGGTGCAAGTGTCGTGGTTGTTGGTCCAAGTGTCGTGGTTGTTGGTGCAACTGTCGTGGTTGTTGGTGCAACTGTCGGGGTTGTTGGTGCCAGTGTCTGGGTTGTTTGTGCAACTGTCGTGGTTGTAGGTGCAACTGTGGTGGTTGTTGGTGCAACTGTCGTGGTTGTTGGTGCAACTCTCGTGGTTGTTGGTGCAAGTGTCGTGGTTGTTGATGCAAGTGTCGTGGTTGTTGGTGCAACTGTTGTGGTTGTTGGTGCAACTGTAGTGGTTGTTGGTGCAAGTGTCGTGGTTGTTGGTGCAAGTGTCGTGGTTGTTGATGCAAGTGTCGTGGTTGTTGGTGCAACTGTCATGGTTGTTGGTGCAACTGTTGTGGTAGTTTTTGCAATTGTTGTGGTTGTTGGTGCAACTGTGGTGGTTGAGGGTGCAACTGTAGTGGTTGTTGGTGCCAGTGTTGTGGTTGTTGGTGCAACTCTAGTGGTGGTTGGTGCAACATTCGTGGTTGTTGGTGCAACTCTCGTGGTTGTTGGTGCAAGTGTCGTGGTTGTTGGTGCAACTGTCGTGGTTGTTGGTGCAACTGTCATGGTTGTAGGTGCAACTGTCGTGGTTGTAGGTGCAACTGTCGTGGTTGTTGGTGCCAGTGTTGTGGTTGTTGGTGCAACCGTAGTGGTTGTTGGTGCAACCGTAGTGGTTGTTGGTGCAAGTGTCGTGGTTGTTGGTGCAACTGTCGTGGTTGTTGGTGCAGCTGTCGTGGTTGTAGGTGAAATTGTAGTGGTTGTTGGTGCAACTGTAGTGGTTGTTGGTGCAACTGTTATGGTTGTATTTGCAACTGTTGTGGTTGTTGGTGCAACTGTCGTGGTTGTAGGTGCAACTATTGTGGTTGTTGGTGCCAGTGTCGTGGTTGTTGGTGTCAGTGTTGTGGTTGTTGGTGCAACTGTCATGGTTGTTGGTGCAATGCTCATGGTTGTTGGTGCAAGTGTGGTGGTTGTTGGTGCAAGTGTCGTGGTTGTTGGTGCAAGTGTCGTGGTTGTTGGTGCAACTGTCGTGGTTGTTGGTGCAACTGTCGTGGTTGTTGGTGCAAGTGTCGTGGTTGTTGGTGCAACTGTCGTGGTTGTTGGTGCAACTGTCGTGGTTGTTGGTGCAACTGTCGTGGTTGTTGGTGCAAGTGTCGTGGTTGTTGGTGCAACTGTAGTGGTTGTTGGTTCAACTGTCATGGTTGTTGGTGCAACTGTCGTGGTGGTTGGTGCAACTGTAGTGGTTGTTGGTGCAACTGTAGTGGTTGTTGGTGCAACTGTAGTGGTTGTTGGTGCAACTGTCGTGGTTGTTGGTGCAACTGTCGTGGTTGTTGGTGCAACTGTCGTGGTTGTTGGTGCAACTGTCGTGGTTGTTTGTGCAACTGTCGTGTTTGTTGGTGCAACGGTCGTGGTTGTAGGTGCAACTGTCGTGGTTGTTGGTGCAACTGTAGTGGTTTTTTGTGCAACTGTCGTGGTTGTAGGTGAAATTGTAGTGGTTGTTGGTGCAACTGTAGTGGTTGTTGGTGCAACTGTCATGGTTGTATGTGCAACTGTTGTGGTTGTTGGTGCCAGTGTCGTGGTTGTTGGTGCCAGTATTGTGGTTGTTTGTGCAACTGTAGTGGTTGTTGGTGCAACTGTCGTGGTTGTAGGTGCAACTGTTGTGGTTGTTGGTGTCAGTGTTGTGGTTGTTGGTGCAACGCTCGTGGTTGTTGGTGTAACTGTTGTGGTTGTCGGTGCAGCTGTTGTGGTTGTTGGTGCTTGTGTTGTGGTTGTCGATGCAGCTGTTGTGGTTGTTGGTGCTTGTGTTGTGGTTGTTGGTGCAGCTGTTTTAGGTGATGTTACTGCTGTAGTTGACCCTGTGATTGAAATGTAAATAAATGTTTATTATTACACTGTAAAATATGAATAATTTTATTCATATAGCGCTTCTTTACAGTTGTTTCTTGTACCAAAGAATCATCATATGAAATAGAAACAAAGAAAATACAGATAATAGCAAAGAAAAACACAGCGTGATTGTTTTTAAATATAGTTTAGCATGAAGTTTTTAAAGTTACAGGATGTTGTTACAGTTTTTCTGGATTCTCCCTTCATTCTCATAGATGATAATTATATAAGTTTGCACTAACCTGATCTCACAAAGTTCCGTGGGATAGTCACGGAATTTTGTCCTCATTTTCCGTGGCATTCTCACGGATTGGTTACTCAACTGCCTTTTCCTATTTTCAAACCATTTTCGCTTCGGTTTAGGGTTACATTTGGTCTATGTGTTAGTATGTCACTTTAACTATTGGTTTATACTATTTTTTCTGATTTATTCTTTTATATTTTTTTAAACTTTAAACAATTGTTGCCTGGCGTTGGGGTTAGATTTGGGTTTGGGTAGGGATGTCATTTCATGTAAATCTAACCCTAAACGAAGCGAAAATGGTAAGAAAATAGGACAAAACAGTTGAGTAACCAATCCGTGAGAATGCCACGGAAAAAGACAGTCTGTAGCAGGGCCACGGAAAAATGCGGAGATCCGTGAGAATGCCACGGAAAAATTAGCACAAAATGGCATAGTCACGGAAATTTGTGAGATCAGGTTGGTTTGCACACATGGTTTAAAAAATATTCAGCAACTTGTTATAGACAAAAACTTTTTAATGAATTTTTTAATGAATGAATGACTTTCCTTTGGTGGTGGTGTATGAGTGACACTTACCTGAGTTAGTTGTCGTATCTAAGTTTGGAGTTGATGTAGGAGTTGGAGTTGTAGAAAAGAATGTTGATGTGACCTCTGTTATGTATAAAACATTTAAAAAAAATCAATATTCATTTTCCTTATAAATATATTTAAGACAGTTTCACCTTATTGTTGGAACATATATCTGTATATATCTAACTGGCATGTTTTTACTTTATTAGCTTATTTATATTTATTATTCATATGAAGTCTCTTATTTGTTGTTATCATTAAAACTGATGTTAATGTTAAGTTTCATAGCTTAAATCAAAATTTTACATATAATCTTAAAACTGTAGTAAATCACTGCATTTTACTTTAACTGGATTTTTTGTGTTTATTTCATGTTGTACAGACATTTTGTAATATTAAAATAAATGGCTGTGTTTTACATCATAATTCTTTCGGTAATAAATAAAGCTAATCTCCGTTTCATGGTTGCCTTAACCACATATTTCATACTTTCAAAACAAAAACAAACAGGTTTTTTTGCATTTTAGATATTTTGTTTTTTTAAATACATTAAAATAAGAATAGCCAGGACTGCAGGTTTTGGTTAGACTGAATGACGACCTCAAGTACTCTGCATTCCATTTGTAATATAACTGGACTTGCGTCCTCCCGTCCTCAGGAGTTCATTCCTCCGTGTCTGAACTTGCAAGCCCGAACTATGAAAGATACAATTTGGTATTGATAAACGCCCCACGATTCACCCCCACCCCAAACACAGGGATTTATTTTTAAATGATTTAATAAAAGGCAAAACATTTTAATGAATGATTAGATGTAATGGTAACAATTTACCAATTTATTTGTTGACAAATAGTTAATGCATTAGCTAACACGAACTAATGATGCAATACTCCTAGAGCATTTATTAATCTTATTTCATGTTCAATTCAGCTTTGACTAATACCTTTAGTAAATTAAGCGCTTTAGCTGGTAAAGTTAATTAGCATTATGCACCATGAAGTAACATTAATAACTGTATTGACCTTAACAATAACAGAAATGAATACATGTTAAAAAAAACGATATTGTTCATTGTTTGGTCATGTAAGGTGATGCATTTATGTAATGGTTTTGTTCTGTGTTTACTTGTGTTCTGTGTATTTTTGTATTTTGGACTTTTATTTTGTCACAGTTCACACTTCCTGTCTTTCTGTATTTAAGCACTTCCTGTATAGCTGTTCCTGGCTGATTATTACATCGCCACATCCTGTCTGTATATCTGAATTTGTTACCTGCTATCTGTTAATCTGTTTATCTGTTACCTGTATCTGTTCCTGTTTTTGACCTTTGCCCAAGGCCGCCTTAATGCACGGGCTTACCTGGGCTGAAGCCCAGGGGCCTCCGAAGTTCAAGGGCCTCCCATGTTCGCGTTCATGATGAGCTGAAAACTTCATTTTGTTTTGTAACTTGTCATGTCTGCTGATTGGTCCGTTGTAACTTACCGTAAAATAAAATATCAGACGTAACAGATTTTTCTATTCCGCGTAATGTAATTAAGTGTGCGTTGTCCACTTGACCTTCCTGCATGTTAGACTGAGTGTGACAGAGAAACGGGAAATAATCCACCAACAAATGAAACAGTAATTTCTGAAATTTCATAATAAGCACCAGTGGGTGCCAAGCAGGTCTCTCTCTTTCGCGCGCATGCTCTCTCTCTCTCTTTCTCTCTCTCTCTCTCTTTCGCGCACATGCTCTCTCTCTCTGTGCTCGTGACGTGCAGCTGAGTCTCTGGCATGCAGAAGAAACGTTGCTGCTAAATAAAGAAAAGAGTTCCCGCACAAAATGCTGTTAGTTGTTATAGTTTACTCGCGTTTATATCAGTGACGTGTGCGCAGCTGGAGCGATGCAGTTTGACGCGACGTTAGCTCACAGTACACACATCTGTTGGTTTAGATTACAAAAACGACAGAGATGCAACGGTAAAGGTGCAAGTCTAGAAAGTAAAGAGCGACAAGACCATCTCAAATGATCATCCCCAAATAGCACCATTCACATTTATAATCTCCTTATCTAAAGATCTTATACAGGTATGTTTTGTGCATATTCATGCTTGTTCGTTTTACATGCTTATGTATGCATAAATACTAAATACAATGCATACTATATCTTCAATAGCCTACAAAATAAATAACTGATTAAAAAATAAGATTTTGTCTATAAAGACTTATCTTTTGTTATCATTAATGCATTTTCACTTTAAAACTAACTTTAACTTATTATATGCTTAAAACTGTGCTGAGCATTTGGTTAGTGAGTGGCAATGAATTTTCTGCAAATTTGTATATTCCAAAAACTATATAAACATAAAGCTTATAAACATATATACTTTCACACATTTTGGTTTTATTATCACCAAATGTTGCTGTGTGTGGTTGTTAAATAAAGTGTCTTGTGTTTATGCTCAAGTAGGCTCAGTGATATGTTAATAATGATATTATGGTGTTTTCTGGGTCAAAGAGGGAAAACTCACTGTTGTATGTCTCGAAAGAAACTAATGCATTTTGTAATGTAGATTACCTAGATATTACACTTAAAAAAACTATAAATCGAGGGTATGGGGGGCCTACAAAACCTCTCAGCCCCAGGGCCTCACATTAGGTTAAGGCGGCCCTGCCTTTGCCTGTTATCTGGATTTTGCCTGTACTGCCGCCTGCTAGTGATGGGCAGTCCGGCTCTTTCCATTGATTCGGCTCTTTTGGCTCAAGCGCTGGCTCTACATTTTAGTGATGGCAGTCCGGCTCTTTTCATAGATTCGGCTCTTCTGGCTCGGCTCCCTTAGAAGAGCCGGCTCCCCTGCATGCGTCTGAAGATTCGGCTCTACTCGTTCGCTACAAAGAATCAGCTCTTAGAGCCGCTCATTCGCGAACGACCCATCACTACCGCCTGCCCTGACACATTGCCTGTATTTGGATTCTGATTTTGGATTAACCCTGTTTGGATTTGGTTGAAATCTCATCTGATCTGCCCGAGTCATCTGATCTGCCCGACTCATCTGATCTGCCCGTCCTGCCTGATCTGCCCGTCCTGCCTGATCTGCCCGTCCTGCCTGATCTGCCCGTCCTGCCTGATCTGCCCGTCCTGCCTGATTCGTCTGACCCACCTGATTCACCTGTCCTGTCTGAATCATCTAATTCATCTGACTCGCCTGATTCATCTGACTCGCTCGCTTCATCTGATTCGTCTGTCCTGCCTGATTCACCTGTCCCATCTGATTTGTCTGACTCACCTGATTCACATGATTCGTCTGGCTCACCTGGCTCACCTGTCTTATCTGATTCACCTGGCTCACCTGATTCGTCTGGTGCACCATCTGAAATATCGCCACCTTGGACAGTGGAAGCTTTCCCAAGTTTTTTTTTGGGGGGGGGTAGTACCTGGACACAGGAAGGAGGCAGAGGACACCAAGGCGGAGGCCGAAGTGTGCTCGTACCCTTCCTCTCCTTGTGTTCCAGGCCTATTCCTGCTCCATAATATAGGTCCAAGCCTGCCCCATGACCCAGGTCCAAGCCTGCCCCATGACCCAGGTCCAAGCCTGCCCCATGACCCAGGCCCGCATCTGCCCCATGTTCCTGGACCATCCTGGCCATATGACCCAGGACCTCTCCTGAACTGCCCTGCCTTCTCCAAGAGCTCCTGGCCCGCCCGCCCACCCTCTATTGGACTGTATGTTTTGTTTGTTGGGCTCCGGGAGTCGCCCTTTAGAGGGGGGGTTCTGTAATGGTTTTGTTCTGTGTTTACTTGTGTTCTGTGTATTTTTGTATTTTGGACTTTTATTTTGATACCCTGCTCTGTTCTGACTTTTATTTTGATATTCATCATGCCATGTCACAGTTCACACTTCCTGTCTGTCTGTATTTAAGCACTTCTTGTATAGCTGTTCCTGGCTGATTATTACATTGCCCCAACCTGTCTGTATATCTGAATTTGTTACCTGCTATCTGTTAATCTGTTTATCTGTTACCTGTATCTGTTCCTGTTTTTGACCTTTGCCTGTTATCTGGATTTTGCCTGTACTGCCGCCTGCCCTGACACATTGCCTGTATTTGGATTCTGATTTTGGATTAACCCTGTTTGGATTTGGTTGCTGGCCCTTTATGGGATTTTACAATAAACACCTTTTGCACATGGATTCACATCTTCATCGCTTTCTTTAAAGCACCCCGTTACAATTTACTAATGTTTACTAATAAAAAATTATTGTAAAGTATTACAGACCTAATAAATTAATACATATAATACACAACATTTTAAACATATTTTGTCAATTGAAGGAGTCTCAGTGCTTTAGTTGTCTGTTTTGTCCTTTCAGTCTGTCTGTCTGTCTGTCTGTCTGCTTTCTTGTTGTTTGTCTTGTTTCTTCTTTAATATTAAATGTTTCTCTCCTGTTGTTGATCAACCCTTCTTTGACTATTCTCTTATTTTATATTATTGTATATTTTTATATGTTGCTTATCTAAGTTTGTCAAAGTCATCCGTCATCTTCTTGTTTGTCGTCATGATATCTCTCCTCTGTTTTTCTTTCATGTTATTCATTTAATTGTCAGCTCTCTTTAAATGCTTTATGCATGTGTTTCGGACCATTTTTTTCTTATTATAAATAACGTGATTAAAGTTATTTAATATGATTAAAACAACAAACTTACAAAGTGACATTGTAGACTGTGAAAATTAAAGTTTAGAATAAGCTCATCGAGTAAATGAATAACAGCATTGCCACCTGCTGGCCATATGGTTTAACAGCACAACATGATGAAGAGAGGTTAGACCTTTTTTAACTTTTCAGAAAATCTGATTCCAAACATGATTGATTTTTATAAAGTAATGGTTCCCCAGTCAAAATGTTAATTGCACAGGTTTACACAAAGATTATAACTAGTGATAAAGAAAATATTTAAAATGACACTGCATTACAGTTTTTCTGAATTGCTAAAACACTAAACCCCAATCTCTGAACCAAATTCATAGTGGCCTAAACACGTTTGTCAAATCATGCAATCTTTTTGCAAAACTCTAAACACAAACCTCTCACTAAAACGCATTCTACACTGCAATGCAATTGTTTTATAACAATGTATTTGAACACAACTGCAACACAGTTGCCATCAAGCAAACACAACAACTCAAAATTGTACACACTTTTTTCTAATGGTATTTTTTTATCAATTATGTGGTTTGGAAACAGTCTGAGAGGCAGATGAAGAGTATGATGAAGAACAGGACACCAGAGACGATGCAATTGGCAAAATTTGCAGTTGGATTGCTGACTTTTTACAAAATACAAGTGCTGATTACAGTTATATTGAAAGCTTACTATTACTTGCAGTACTTACATTAAAGTATTCACTATATTGACCGAACTAAACATGTGATTACAGAACGTCTCAGGTTACGAATGAAACCATTGTTCCCTGAGAAGGGAACTAGGTGCTGCATCACCGAAGCTACGCTATGGGAACGCCCTCTGCGTGATTGTGTCCGAAGCATGTATGTTAAATCAATCCAATGGTCAAGTGACACGTTATGGGCAGGTTCTGCTAGATTGTGATGAAGCAATGTGTGACAGGGATGCTGGGAGTTTGGCAGGGAGATGCAGCATCTAGTTCCCTTTTCAGGTAACAATGGTTACATTTGTAACCTAAGACGTTCCCTTACGGGGGAACTTGAGCTGCGTCGCTGAAGCTATGCCATAGGAACAATGTACCAAAACACCATACTACCAAGTGCTTGTCTGTGTGTAGCAGTGCGCACAGCTAAAACATAAGCACCTGGGCTCCAGGTGTAGCGCCAATATCTAATTCTGAGAACTGAACAAACATAAGCGGAGAGGAGCAGCCTGCCGCATCACAGACATCCTGAACTGAAGCCACTAGCCACAAGGCCTTAGAGGCTGCCATACCCTGAGAAGAATGAGCTCTGACAGCAATAGATTAATTCTGTCCAGAGGTCTCGTAAGCAAGAGAAATAGCCTCAACTATCTACTTACTAACTGTCTGCCTGGTCGCCGGGAGACCCTTCTTGGGTAAGCCAAAGCACACAAAAAGTTGCTCAGATCTCCTCCACAGAGAACATCTGTGAACATAGGCACCGGATGCACCAAGTTAAGATTTTCCTGATTCCTATCCCTAAATGGGGGGCTGCTCTTGAAAATACAACAATATGTCACTCAGGACTTTTTCGCTTAAGCCTTCCTAGACATGATAACAGCGCTCATGTCTGTTTTCTTTTTGGAAGATTTCTGAGTGCAGCTGCCTGCTCCCTAGTTTCTCTGAGTCAGGGGTTCTGTGAATTTAGTTTGACAATTTGGATTTGTGTTTAATGTTTTGAGAAAATGAGTGATAGTTTTGAAAAATGTGTTTAGCAATGCAGAAAAACTGTAATAGTGTATGACTGAAACTTACCCACATAGGTGACATCATAACTTGTATTAGCATAAAATAGTGCCGTTTCAACATCAGTATTATTGGGTGGTTGAGAGAATATGCCATTCATCTCTGTTACAATTGATCCTTTCCTGTAACAAGAAAGAGAAGACTAATGGGCTCATGTTTTTCAATTAACTGTGTTATAAATTCCTGTAGATTGCAATGAAATAATGCTTTACTTTAATGCACAAATTATATTTACACGTAGAATCAACTTTAGATTACACAGATATATTGTTGTTTAAAAATGAAACACTTACGTGAACTGAATAATTATCAGTTTAATAAAATATTTAAATTTACTCCTCAAGACTGCCTCAAACTGTAAAAAAAAGCAAAACACATGTAGTTGTCAACAGTGAACTGTACCACAGAAACACTTTATAATAAACTCAATTACTGGAATATAAACTCACAGAAATTGTTTTGATGTTATACCTCCGATTTCACAGACAAGGCTTAAGGTTATTGCTAGACTAAGACACATGTTGGAGCTGTCTCAACTGAAAATAACTTGCACTGACAGATCTTAAAATATGCCAGTGTCATTGATTTGTCTCAAGATACACACCAGTAACATCTTTATCTAAGGTAGGTTTATAAAAGATGTTTAAACGTCTTAATTTAACTAAGGCCTTGTATGTAAAATCAGGCCATAAAACAAAAAGTTTTAATAGTAACATTGTCTAAATTATAGTGCACATTCCAGTTCTCATTGCTCTACTGTATTTTATATGATTTTGTATTAAACTGTGTTTTCTTTAAACTTGTTTTAAGTGTTTGTGTAGCACTGTACCTCATATATCATTTTTTTTTCCCGACTTTTATAAGCATCAGAAGATGAGGTTGACAGTTCAGGGACAAAAACTTCTTGTGTAACCACTTTGATACGGACTGTGTATACTTTTGTAGTTGTTGTTGGTGCTTTTGTTGTGGTTGTTGGTGCTTTTGTTGTGGTTGTTGGTGCAGCTGTCGTAGTTGTTGGTGCTTGTGATGTGGTTGTTAGTGCAGCTGTAGTGGTTGTTGGTGCAACTGTCGTGGTTGTTGGTGCAACTGTCGTGGTTGTTGGTGCAACTGTCGTGGTTGTTTGTGCAACTGTCGTGGTTGTTGGTGCAACTGTCGTGGTTGTTGGTGCAACATTCGTGGTTGTTGGTGCAACTGTCGTGGTTGTTGGTGCAACTGTCGTGGTTGTTGGTGCAACTGTCGTGGTTGTTGGTGCAACTGTCGTGGTTGTTGGTGCAACTGTCGTGGTTGTTGGTGCAACTGTAGTGGTTGTTGGTGCAAGTGTAGTGGTTGTTGGTGCAAGTGTCGTGGTTGTTGGTGCAAGTGTCGTGGTTGTTGGTGCAAGTGTCGTGGTTGTTGGTGCAACTGTCGTGGTTGTTGGTGCAACTGTCGTGGTTGTTGGTGCAACTGTCGTGGTTGTTGGTGCAACTTTAGTGGTTGTTGGTGCAAGTGTCGTGGTTGTTGGTGCAACTGTCGTGGTTGTTGGTGCAACTGTCGTGGTTGTTGGTGCAACTGTCGTGGTTGTTGGTGCACGTGTAGTGGTTGTTGGTGCAAGTGTCGTGGTTGTTGGTGCACGTGTAGTGGGTGGTGGTGGAAGTGTGGTGGTTGTTGGTGCAACTGTCGTGGTTGTTGGTGCAACTGTCCTGGTTGTTGGTGCAACTGTCCTGGTTGTTGGTGCAAGTGTCGTGGTTGTTTGTGCTACGGTCGTGGTTGTTTGTGCAACTGTCGTAGTTGTTGGTGCAAGTGTCGTGGTTGTTGGTGCAACTGTAGTGGTTGTTGGTGCAACTGTCGTGGTTGTTGGTGCAAGTGTCGTGGTTGTTGGTGCAACTGTCGTGGTTGTTGGTGCAACTGTCGTGGTTGTTGGTGCAACTGTCGTGGTTGTTGGTGCAACTGTCGTGGTTGTTGGTGCAACTGTCGTGGTTGTTGGTGCAACTGTCGTGGTTGTTGGTGCAACTGTCGTGGTTGTTGGTGCAACTGTCGTGGTTGTTGGTGCCAGTGTCGTAGTTGTTGGTGCAACTGTAGTGGTTGTTGGTGCAACTGTCGTGGTTGTTGGTGCCAGTTTCGTAGTTGTTGGTGCAACTGTAGTGGTTGTTGGTGCAACTGTCGTGGTTGTTGGTGCAACTGTCGTGGTTGTTGGTGCAAGTGTAGTGGTTGTTGGTGCAAGTGTACTGGTTGTTGGTGCAACTGATGTGGTTGTTGGTGCAACTGTCATGGTGGGTGGTGCAACTGTAGTGGTTGTTGGTGCAACAGTCGTGGTTGTTGGTTCATGTGTCGTGGTTGTTGGTGCAAGTGTCGTGGTTGTTGGTGCAAGTGTTGTGGTTGTTGGTGCAAGTGTCGTGGTTGTTGGTGCAAGTGTCGTGGTTTTTGGTGCAAGTGTCGTGGTTGTTGGTGCAAGTGTCAGTGTTGTTGGTGCAACTGTCGTGGTTGTTGGTGCAACTGTCGTGGTTGTTGGTGCAACTGTCGTGGTTGTTGGTGCAACTGTCGTGGCTGTTGGTGCAAGTATTGTGGTTGTTGGTGCAAGTGTTGTGGTTGTTGGTGCAAGTGTTGTGGTTGTTGGTGCAAGTGTGGTGGTTGTTGGTGCAACTGTCGTGGTTGTTGGTGCAACTGTCGTGGTTGTTGGTGCAACTGTCGTGGCTGTTGGTGCAAGTGTCGTGGTTGGTGGTGCAACTGTTGTGGTTGGTGGTGCAACTGTCGTGGTTGGTGGTGCAAATGTTGTGGTTGGTGGTGCAACTGTCGTGGTAGTTGGTGCAAGTGTCGTGGGTGTTGGTGCAACTGTCGTGGTTGTTGGTGCAACTGTCGTGGTTGTTGGGGCAACTGTCGTGGTTGTTGGTGCAACCGTCGTGGTTGTTGGTGCAAGTGTCGTGGTTGGTGGTGCATCTGTTGTGGTTGTTGGTGCAACTGTCATGGTTGGTGGTGCAACTGTCGTGGTAGTTGGTTCAACTGTCGTGGTTGTTGGTGCAACTGTCGTGGTTGTTGGTGCAACCGTCGTGGTTGTTGGTGCAACTGTCGTTGTTGTTGGTACAACTGTCCTGTTTGTTGGTGCAACTGTCCTGGTTGTTGGTGCAAGTGTCGTGGTGGTTGGTGCAAGTGTTGTGGTTGTTGGAGCAACTGTTGTGGTCGTTGGAGCAAGTGTTGTGGTTGTTGGTGCAAGTGTTGTGGTTGTTGGAGCAACTGTTGTGGTAGTTGGAGCAACAGTAGTGGTTGTTGGAGCAACAGTAGTGGTTGTTGGAGCAAGTGTTGTAGTTGTTGGTGCAACTGTTGTGGTTGTTGGTGCAACTATTGTGGTTGTTGGTGCCAGTGTCGTGGTTGTTGGTGTCAGTGTTGTGGTTGTTGGTGCAACTGTCATGGTTGTTGGTGCAATGCTCATGGTTGTTGGTGCAACTGTAGTGGTTGTTGGTGCTAGTGTCGTGGTTGTTGGTGCAAGTGTCGTGGTTGTTGGTGCAACTGTCGTGGTTGTTGGTGCAACTGTAGTGGTTGTTGGTGCAAGTGTTGTGGTTGTTGGTGCAACTGTCGTGGTTGTTGGTGCAAGTGTCGTGGTTGTTGGTGCAAGTGTCGTGGTTGTTGGTGCAACTGTCGTGGTTGTTGGTGCAACTGTCGTGGTTGTTGGTGCAACTGTCGTGGTTGTTGGTGCAACCGTCGTGGCTGTTGGTGCAAGTATTGTGGTTGTTGGTGCTAGTGTTGTGGTTGTTGGTGCAAGTGTTGTGGTTGTTGGTGCAAGTGTGGTGGTTGTTGGTGCAACTGTTGTGGTTGTTGGTGCAACTGTCGTGGTTGTTGGTGCAACTGTCGTGGCTGTTGGTGCAAGTGTTGTGGTTGGTGGTGCAACTGTTGTGGTTGTTGGTGCAACTGTCGTGGTAGTTGGTGCAAGTGTCGTGGGTGTTGGTGCAACTGTCGTGGGAGTTGGTGCAAGTGTCGTGGGTGTTGGTGCAACTGTCGTGGTTGTTGGTGCAACTGTCGTGGTTGTTGGTGCAACCGTCGTGGTTGTTGGTGCAACTGTCGTGGTTGTTGGTACAACTGTCCTGGTTGGTGGTGCATCTGTTGTGGTTGTTGGTGCAACTGTCATGGTTGGTGGTGCAAGTGTTGTGGTTGGTGGTGCAAGTGTCGTGGTAGTTGGTTCAACTGTCGTGGTTGTTGGTGCAACTGTCGTGGTTGTTGGTGCAACCGTCGTGGTTGTTGGTGCAACTGTCGTTGTTGTTGGAGCAACAGTAGTGGTTGATGGAGCAAGTGTTGTGGTTGTTGGAGCAAGTGTTGTGGTTGTTGGAGCAACTGTTGTGGTAGTTGGAGCAACAGTAGTGGTTGTTGGAGCAACAGTAGTGGTTGTTGGAGCAAGTGTTGTAGTTGTTGGAGCAAGGGTTGTGGTTGTTGGTGCCAGTGTCGTGGTTGTTGGTGTCAGTGTTGTGGTTGTTGGTGCAACTGTCATGGTTGTTGGTGCAATGCTCATGGTTGTTGGTGCAAGTGTCGTGGTTGTTGGTGCAAGTGTCGTGGTTGTTGGTGCAAGTGTCGTGGTTGTTGGTGCAAGTGTCGTGGTTGTTGGTGCAACTGTCGTGGTTGTTGGTGCAAGTGTCGTGGTTGTTGGTGCAACTGTCGTGGTTGTTGGTGCAACTGTCGTGGTTGTTGGTGCAACTGTCGTGGTTGTTGGTGCAAGTGTCGTGGTTGTTGGTGCAACTGTAGTGGTTGTTGGTGTAGCTGTCGTGGTTGTTGGTGCAACTGTAGTGGTTGTTGGTGCAACTGTAGTGGTTGTTGGTGCAACTGTAGTGGTTGTTGGTGCAACTGTCGTGGTTGTTGGTGCAACTGTCGTGGTTGTTGGTGCAACTGTCGTGGTTGTTGGTGCAACTGTCGTGGTTGTTGGTGCAACCGTCGTGGTTGTTGGTGCAACTGTCGTTGTTGTTGGTACAACTGTCCTGTTTGTTGGTGCAACTGTCCTGGTTGTTGGTGCAAGTGTCGTGGTGGTTGGTGCAAGTGTTGTGGTTGTTGGAGCAAGTGTTGTGGTTGTTGGAGCAAGTGTTGTGGTTGTTGGTGCATCTGTCGTGGTTGTTGGTGCAACTGTCGTGGTTGTTGGTGCAACTGTCCTGGTTGTTGGTGCAAGTGTTGTGGTTGTTGGTGCAAGTGTTGTGGTTGTTGGTGTAACTGTAGTGGTTGTTGGTGCATCTGTAGTGGTTGTTGGTGAAACTGTAGTGGTTGTTGGTGCAACTGTCGTGGTTGTTGGTGCAAGTGTCGTGGTTGTTGGTGCAAGTGTCGTGGTTGTTGGTGCAACTGTCGTGGTTGTTGGTGCAAGTGTCGTGGTTGTTGGTGCAACTGTCGTGGTTGTTGGTGCACGTGTCGTGGTTGTTGGTGCCAGTGTCGTGGTTGTTGGTGCAAGTGTCGTGGTTGTTGGTGCAAGTGTCGTGGTTGTTGGTGCAAGTGCCGTGGTTGTTGGTGCAAGTGTTGTGGTTGTTGGTGTAAATGTAATGGTTGTTGGTGAAGGTGTCGTGGTTGTTGGTGAAGGTGTTGTGGTTGTTGGTGCAAGTGTCGTGGTTGTTGGTGCAAGTGTCGTGGTTGTTGGTGCAACTGTCGTGGTTGTTGGTGCAACTGTCGTGGTTGTTGGTGAAGGTGTCGTTGTTGTTGGTGAAGGTGTCGTGGTTGTTGGTGCAACCGTCGTGGTTGGTGGTGCAGGTGTCGTGGTTGGTGATGCAACTGTAGTGGTTGTTGGTGCAACTGTAGTGGTTGTTGGTGCAACTGTAGTGGTTGTTGGTGCAACTGTCGTGGTTGTTGGTGCAGGTGTTGTGGTTGCTTGTGCAAGTGTCGTGGTTGTCGGGGCAAGTGTCGTGGTTGTTGGTGCAAGTGTAGTGGTTGTTGGTGCAAGTGTCGTGGTTGTTGGTGCAACTGTAGTGGTTGTTGGTGCAACTGTAGTTGTTGTTGGTGCAACTGTTGTGGTTGTTGGTGCAACTGTAGTGGTTGTTGGTGCAACTGTTGTGGTTGTTGGTGCAAGTGTAGTGGTTGTTGATGCAAGTGTCGTGGTTGTAGGTGCAACTGTGGTGTTTGTTGGTGCAAGTGTCGTGGTTGTTGGTGCAAGTGTCGTGGTTGTTGGTGCAGGTGTCGTGGTTGTTGGTGCAACTCTAGTGGTTGTTGGTGCAACTGTCGTGGTTGTTGGTGCAACTGTCGTGGTTGTTGGTGCAACTGTAGTGGTTGTTGGTGCAACTGTAGTGGTTGTTGGTGCAAGTGTCGTGGTTGTTGGTGCAACTGTAGTGGTTGTTGGTGCAACTGTAGTGGTTGTTGGTGCAAATGTAGTGGTTGTTGGTGCAACTGTTGTGGTTGTTGGTGCTAGTGTTGTGGTGGTTGGTGCAAGTGTAGTGGTGGTTGGTGCAACTGTCGGGGTTGTTGGTGCAAGTGTCGTGGTTGTTGCTGCAACTGTCGTGGTTGTTGCTGCAACTGTCGTGGTTGTTGGTGCAGGTGTCGTGGTTGTTGGTGCAAGTGTCGTGGTTGTTGGTAAAGGTGTCGTGGTTGTTGGTGAAACTGTAGTGGTTGTTTGTGCAACTGTAGTGGTTGTTGGTGCAACTGTCGGGGTTGTTGGTGCAAGTGTCGTGGTTGTTGCTGCAACTGTCGTGGTTGTTGCTGCAACTGTCGTGGTTGTTGGTGCAAGTGTCGTGGTTGGTGGTGAAGGTGTCGTGGTTGTTGGTGAAGGTGTCGTGGTTGTTGGTGAAGGTGTCGTGGTTGTTGGTAAAGGTGTCGTGGTTGTTGGTAAAGGTGTCGTGGTTGTTGGTGAAGGTGTCGTGGTTGTTGGTGAAGGTGTCGTGGTTGTTGGTGCAGGTCTCGTGGTTGTTGGTGCACCTGTCGTGGTTGTTGGTGCATCTGTCGTGGTTGTTGGTGCAGGTGTCGTGGTTGTTGGTGCAGGTGTCGTGGTTGTTTGTGCAGGTGTCGTGGTTGTTGGTGCAAGTGTCGTGGTGGTTGGTCCACGTGTCGTGGTTGTTGGTGCAGGTGTTGTGGTTGGTGGTGCAAGTGTCGTGGTTGTTGGTGCAACTGTTGTGGTTGTTGGTGCAACTGTGGTGGTTGTTGGTGCAACTGTAGTGGTTGTTGGTGCAACTGTAGTGGTTGTTCGTGCAACTGTAGTGGTTGTTGGTGCAACTGTTGTGGTTGTTGGTGCAAGTGTAGTGGTGGTTGGTGCAACTGTCGGGGTTGTTGGTGCAAGTGTCGTGGTTGTTGCTGCAACTGTCGTGGTTGTTGGTGCAGGTGTCGTGGTTGTTGGTGCAGGTGTCGTGGTTGTTGGTGCAGGTGTCGTGGTTGTTGGTGCAGGTGACGTGGTTGTTGGTGCAGGTGTAGTGGTTGTTGGTGCAGGTGTCGTGGTTGTTGGTGCAGGTGTCGTGTGTGTTGGTGAAGGTGTCGTGGTTGTTGGTGAAGGTGTCGTGGTTGTTGTTGAAGGTGTCGTGGTTGTTGGTGAAGGTGTCGTGGTTGTTGGTGCCAGTGTCGTGGTTGTTGGTGCAGGTGTCGTGGTTGTTGGTGAAGGTGTCGTGGTTGTTGGTGAAGGTGTCGTGGTTGTTGGTGAAGGTGTCGTGGTTGTTGGTGAAGGTGTCGTGGTTGTTGGTGCAGGTGTCGTGGTTGTTGGTGCAGGTGTCGTGGTTGTTGGTGCAAGTGTCGTGGTTGTTGGTGTAGGAGTCGTGGTTGTTGGTGCAGGTGTTGTGGTTGTTGGTGTACCTGTAGTGGTTGTTGGTGCATCTGTAGTGGTTGTTGGTGAAACTGTAGTGGTTGTTGGTGCAACTGTCGTGGTTGTTTGTGCAACTGTCGTGGTTGTTGGTGCAAGTGTCGTGGTTGTTGGTGCAAGTGTCGTGGTTGTTGGTGCAGGCGTCGTGGTTGTTGGTGAAGGTGTCGTTGTTGTTGGTGCAACTGTAGTGGTTGTTGGTGCAACTGTAGTGGTTGTTGGTGCAACTGTAGTGGTTGTTGGTGCAAGTGTCGTGGTTGTTGGTGCAACTGTAGTGGTTGTTGGTGCAACTGTAGTGGTTGTTCGTGCAACTGTAGTGGTTGTTGGTGCAACTGTTGTGGTTGTTGGTGCAAGTGTAGTGGTAGTTGGTGCAACTGTCGGGGTTGTTGGTGCAAGTGTCGTGGTTGTTGCTGCAACTGTCGTGGTTGTTGGTGCAACTGTCGGGGTTGTTGGTGCAAGTGTCGTGGTTGGTGGTGAAGGTGTCGTGGTTGTTGGTGAAGGTGTCGTGGTTGTTGGTGAAGGTGTCGTGGTTGTTGGTGAAGGTGTCTTGGTTGTTGGTGAAGGTGTCGTGGTTGTTGGTGAAGGTGTCGTGGTTGTTGGTGAAGGTGTCGTGGTTGTTGGTGAAGGTGTCGTGGTTGTTGGTGAAGGTGTCGTGGTTGTTGGTGAAGGTGTCGTGGTTGTTGGTGAAGGTGTCGTGGTTGTTGGTGAAGGTGTCGTGGTTGTTGGTGAAGGTGTCGTGGTTGTTGGTGCAGGTGTCGTGGTTGTTGGTGCAGGTGTCGTGGTTGTTGGTGCAGGTGTCGTGGTTGTTGGTGAAGGTGTCGTGGTTGTTGGTGAAGGTGTCGTGGTTGTTGGTGAAAGTGTCGTGGTTGTTGGTGCAGGTGTCGTGGTTGTTGGTGCAGGTGTCGTGGTTGTTGGTGCAGGTGTCGTGGTTGTTGGTGTAGCCGTTGTGGTTGTTGGTGCAGGTGTTGTGGTTGTTGGTGTAACTGTAGTGGTTGTTGGTGCAGGTGTAGTGGTTGTTGGTGCAAGTGTTGTGGTTGTTGGTGCAGGTGTCGTGGTTGGTGGTGCAAGTGTAGTGGTTGTTGGTGCAACTGTCGTGGTTGTTGGTGCAAGTGTCGTGGTTGTTGGTGCAGGCGTCGTGGTTGTTGGTGAATGTGTCATTGTTGTTGGTGCAACTGTAGTGGTTGTTGGTGCAACTGTAGTGGTTGTTGGTGCAACTGTCGTGGTTGTTGGTGCAAGTGTCGTGGTTGTTGGTGCAACTGTAGTGGTTGTTGGTGCAACTGTAGTGGTTGTTGGTGCAACTGTAGTGGTTGTTGGTGCAACTGTAGTGGTTAATATTGCAACTGTGGTGATTGTTGGTGCAAGTGTTGTGATTGTTGGTGCAAGTTTAGTGGTTGTTGACGCAACTGTCGGGGTTGTTGGTGCACGTGTCGTGGTTGTTGGTGCAAGTGTAGTGGTTGTTGGTGCACGTGTCGTGGTTGTTGGTGCAGGTGTCGTGGTTGTTGGTGCAGGTGTCGTGGTTGTTGGTGCAAGTGTCGTGGTTGTTGGTGCAGGTGTCGTGGTTGTTGGTGAATGTGTCTTTGTTGTTGGTGAATCTGTAGTGGTTGTTGGTGCATGTGTCGTGGTTGTTGGTGCATCTGTAGTGGTTGTTGGTGCAGGTGTCGTGGTTGTTGGTGCAACTGTCATGGTTGTTGGTGCAACTGTCGGTTGTTGGTGCAACTGTCGTGGTTGTTGGTGCAACTGTCGTGGTTGTTGGTGCAACTGTCGTGGTTGTTGGTGCAACTGTAGTGGTTGTTGGTGCAACTGTTGTGGTTGTTGGTGCAAGTGTTGTGGTTGTTGGTGCAGGTGTCGTGGTTGGTGGTGCAAGTGTAGTGGTTGTTGGTGCAACTGTTGTGGGTGTTGGTGCAAGTGTCGTGGTTATTGGTGCAAGTGTCGTGGTTGTTGGTGCAGGCGTCGTGGTTGTTGGTGAAGGTGTCGTTGTTGTTGGTGCAACTGTAGTGGTTGTGGGTGCAACGGTAGTGGTTGTTGGTGCAACTGTCGAGGTTGTTGGTGCAACTGTAGTGGTTGTTGGTGCAACTGTAGTGGTTGTTGGTGCAACTGTCGTGGTTGTTGGTGCAACTGTAGTGGTTGTTGGTGCAACTGTTGTGGTTGTTGGTGCAAGTGTAGTGGTTGTTGGTGCAAGTGTCGTGGTTGTTGGTGCAGGTGTCGTGGTTGTTGGTGCAAGTGTCGTGGTTGTTGGTGCAAGTGTCGTGGTTGTTGGTGAAGGTGTCGTTGTTGTTGGTGAAGGTGTCGTGGTTGTTGGTGCAAGTGTCGTGGTTGTTGGTGCAACTGTAGTGGTTGTTGGTGCAACTGTAGTGGTTGTTGGTGCAACTGTAGTGGTTGTTGGTGCAAGTGTCGTGGTTGTTGGTGCAAGTGTCGTGGTTGTTGGTGCAAACGTTGTGGTTGTTGGTGCAACTGTCCAGGTTGTCGGTGCGACCGTTGTGGTCGTCGGTGCGACCATAGTGGTTGTCAGTGCAACTGTAGTGGTTGTCGGTGCAACTGTAGTGGTTGTTGGTGCAGGTGTTGTGGATACTGTCACTGAAGTTTAAATGAATTAATATTAGTACACTGTAAATATATTATATTATATCCACTTTAGATGCAACAATATATTTTGTCAAAATTGTTTTTTCATTTTTATATGCAACTGAAAATAATTCATCACAAAGCTTTTTTCACATCGTAGAGTGTTTTATGGTGTTCTAGAAACACCTGTAGTGAGGTTCTGCAGTGTTGAAGTAACATTTTGGTTGATGCATTAAGTAACTCTGACTTTGCAATGAGTAAATGTCATCTCCTAATTCAGCTGTAGAATTGGACAGATATCTTGAATTAGACTTATAATGGATTATATAGTTTTGTTTGCTTTAATTTACTCTTAGTAAATGCCTCTTTATGTCATGCAAGATCAGTGATTTTTAAACAGAAGACTGCATAGTGAAATTAATTTGTCTGTTTATTAATTATATATATTTATAGTTTTAAGACAATCCATTAAAGTAAACCAGTCTAATAGGCATATTTATTTTTATATTTGGCGTATGTAAATGTTCATATTTGTTGTTGTTGTTGTTTAAACTGTTTTGTGACCTCTTGGGGAACAGATGAACCCAATTGCAAAATATGTCGGGGGAAAAACAGAAACCACTTTATTTTTACAAAAACAAAAACAGTACTAAGGACACAATGACATTAAATAGAAAAAAACAAGATAACGAGCAGGAACAGGTGATGGGAGAAAACCAATGATTACTAATAAGCAGGAGAACGAGGGGGCAGGGACAAAAGACAAGACACCGGAGGCATATGCCATAATAAACAAGACATGAGCCTCCACATAAAACCTGGGACTGCCAGAACCCTGCCACCATGACAAAATACAAATACAACATAAGACTTCAAGGCAGAGTCCTGACAGCTCTGTCGTGTAATAATGCTTTCACTATTTTGTCTCTGAATTCACAGCATGGTTAAAATATCTGAAGTGTTTTAATCATATAAATCACATACTTTATAGTAATGACCAAGTTTACAGGAGCAAGATCTTTGATAAACAATGTGCTTCATATTTCTGCATTATGATGAAGCTGTTGTCAGACTGTATGAATTTTTACACGTTCACTTCCCGGATACCCTACTGAGTCCCCCCAAATTTGGAAGCATGCATCTGATGGACACTTCTATCCCAGCTTTCCCGTGATGCCACGGGAAAGCAAAGCAATCGACCGGAGACCAGCCAATCGGGTGATTTCCATACACACATAGGCCTGTTCCTCAGCACCTTGACTTCACTCACAGACCCAAGATTTACCACAAAGTGCTCAGCTGATTTATGAAAATAAAGCTGCAGAATTGTCACAGCTGTGTTAAGATGGAAGTAAGTATTTGATAGTTTCTTAAAAAACAATTACCAAATACAGTAACGCTTTAGATTACAGCCCGGAAAGTACTGGGTAAGTACAGCGAATTTACAGCGTATGTTTCTGTAATTATAGTTTACTTATGAAGTACATATGTGTAATTATAAGGGAACAATTTATAATATTTGGGGAATAAAGGGGTAACAACCATGAAAAATACAAAAAATATATGCAGTAAAGTACTGTGTAAGTACAGTGAATTTACAGCAGACATTTCTGTAATTATAGTGTACTTATAAAGTACATACGTGTAATTTTAAGGGAACAATTTATAATATTTTGGTAACAAATGGGTAACAAGTGCCACTTTCATTTACAGCCTGCAGATGTTGTATTTACTCTTTAACTACGTGAAACAAGGGGGTAACAAGTGCCACTTTAATTTAATAACAATGGTATATTTACACAGTAAAATACACTCTTAGAAAGAATGTGTGAATCCAGTGCGATCACCACGCACCAGCTATATGTGGAGAGGAGTGTGATCGAGCCAATTCAGTGAATGTGTGTGTTCTCACTAAATTACTCTCAAACATAAGATTGTTTTGCATGTAGCCTACGTACTACTTAGGCCTAATATTTGAATCGTGAGTCCGAAGTTATGAATTACTTACTGTATTAATAATTTGTAATTTCCCACGTTTTTGGCATATAAGTCATACATACCATGTAATATTAAAATAGTTAGCCCTTAGTTATAAAATACTTACTGCATATATTATTTGTATTTTTCCTGGTTGTTACCCCTTTGTTCCCCAAATATTATAAATTGTTCCCTTATAATTACACATACGTACTTCATAAGTAAACTATAATTACAGAAAAATACGCTTGAAAAAGCCAACATACTGTTCTTCATCTTAATCTTATTAGTGGTGCTTGCATTTATGCAAGGCATCACTATTACTATTGCTCAGGGATATTATTAGATCTATTTTCTTATGTCTGCACACTTTCGGCGCGTAACTCGTCCCGCACGGTTTGTCGTAGACACACGAATAAGGACTCAAATCGACCGGATTATTGAGGAGAGGTGTGCTACGACTTTTATAAGGGATCGGGTGCAGGATTTCCGAAAGGGGGGCGAAAAACCACCCGAAAAATCCCATTGACTTAACATTGGGCCCAACTTTGATGGGTCATAGCACCGCTCGAGGATTTTGTAGAAACATGTGAATTACAACATTTGAAGAGGGCGGTAGACTCTGTAAGAACATACATCACAATGGGGTGTAAGTTGTACCCCTGGGGTGTAAGAGGCACCCGAAATTTCCCATTGACTTATAATGGGGCAGGGAAAACGCCCATATAAGGGAATAAAACCGTCCAGATGGAATATCTTTGCTTTAGAGTGTCGTAGAGATAAATGGGTGACCTCATTTTACTCGGGCATCCAATCAGTCTCTCCGGATCATCTCAGATCTATTAAGCCACGCCCCTGGCAACCATTTTGGGCACCCTAGCAACATCTCCCATAGACTGCCATTATAAAATGCCCAATTCTGCCCCAAATGCCCTAACTGCCCCATCTGCCCCAACTAAACCATCTGCCCCAACTGCAGCTCTATTACTCTCAGACTAGGCTTTCTCAAGCCAACATAAAGTTTCATGTAGTTCATGTTTCCTGCAACCCACTTGACCATTCGTCAATATGTGACGGGGAGGGTATACCTTTCGCGTCATTTTTTGACGAACTGGGGACTTCAATACTATTACGTCCGTTGCATTCTCTTTCCTATTTTCTTACCATTTTCGCGTCGGTTTAGGGTTAGATTTACATAATGACATCCCTACCCAAACCTAACTCTAACCCCAACGCCAGGTGACAACTGTTTAATTTCGCGTACACTGTTTAATTTCGCATACACTGTTTAATTTTGCGTAATCTAACCCTAAACCGACGCGAAAATGGTAAGAAAATAGGAAAGAGAATGCAACGGACGTAATAGTATTGAAGTCCCCAGTTCGTCAAAAAATGACGCGAAAGGTATACCCTCCCCCTCACATATTGACGAATGGTCAAGTGTCGTCAAATATTGACGACATGGGGTGAGGATGGGTTGTTCCAATTGGGTTTTTCTCCTAGTTTTTTTCACCCCTGGGAGTCAGCAGACATTGGCTTAAATTTGCATCCCCTTCTTTACGTTACATATTACTACGCTTGCTTGTTCAGTTTAATCTCAGCCACTGTATTTTGCTACTTATGTTGTTTATCGATTTTTCTGTGTTTCCCCTCCTTCTATTAATGTAAAGCTGCTTTTCACAATTACTAATTGTTAAAGAGCGCTATATAAATAAAATTGAATTGATCTGAATTTAAAATATTTGCAGCCTTGGATAGGACACAGCCAATACAGTTGTCAATAAATTGCTTTTATTAGAATTTCTTTGATTTAACATTTTAATGTAAAGTTTTATCTTATATCACAAAACTGAAGTTTCTATAAACTGCAGGACAATGATGCTGGTGTTGTGTTATTAAAAATAGCGGATTATGACTTTATATCTAAACACACACATCTTGTATTTTTGCTGTTCTCATATCTGTGATACTCGCGCTGGTGCTCTTGACCCAACAACAGCATTTAGACCTCAAACTAAGCCATACAGAAAAAATACAGCAGAAGTGCTATACCTACATCTAAAACAACAGTGAGGATTTTATAGACAAATAGTTGGTAAACAGTGTAAACAACTTCAAAGAAGAGATGCTGTATGATGTCATGATATTACCACAAAATGCAATAAGAGAACAGATAAACTCAGTAACACTTTAGTATACAGACCAATTCTCACTTTTACGTAGTTTCTTATTTGCTTACGTATTGGCTGTTTATTACTGCTTATTACACGGCTCTCTGGAATGCTTGATTCTGATTGGTCAGTTGAGACATTTGCAGGTTCGTTCTTTTCAAATAATAACCGCTCCAAAATAATAACGCATAGCCGGACTACTTGTACGAGTAAAATCGCTCCGCGCCAATAAAGATCAATAAAGATTACTGTCTGTTTGGCGCCATCTTGTGACAAACACTCGACAACCACGACAAGACACAGACAGCTTAATGAGACTGAACTTGACAAAATAGAGCATGACAGCTACGAAGCCAACACACACAAAAATACAGAATGGGCATTAAAACTTCTCAAAGACTGGCTAAAAGAGAAAAAATGTAGACAAGTATGAAGCAGCGGATCTTAATAAGGTATTACGATCATTTTATGCATCTGTGCAGTTTCGCGGAAGGATAAAAATGTTAATTTAAAACAAATATGCCAATAAAAGGTTTCAAATTCATATTCATGTCCAGTTTTTTTCTTATGTGGCAAGTAGCCGTGTAATAAGCGGGATAATGTAGAGGCAGCCGGTAGTTATTGGGAAATAAGCCCCTTCAGTGTGATACAAGACCCTCCGCTTCGCGTCGGGTCCTGATCACACTGTCGGGGCTTATTTCCCAATAACTACCGGGTGCCTCTACATTATCCCTTACTTATAAAGAACATATTAATGTACTGTCCGGCTCTGTTGTTTTGTACATCCCTTTACTCAATCCAATACTTTAAATGGATAGTTCAAGCGGTAATGAAAATCCTGTCAACATTTGCTCTAAACCTGTATGAACTTTGTTCTGCTGATCACAAATGAAGATATTTTGATAAATGACGGTAAGCACATCGTTGAAGGCACCCATTGACTTCCATAGTAGGAAATGCAAATAATATAGAAGTCAACTGTGTGCCTGCTATCATGCACACTCTTAGAAGGGATGTGTTAATTTTTTACACATCTTTGTGTTAAGATTTGAACACATTATGTTTCATTTTGTATTGATTTTGTATTAAATTAAAACACAAGTTATGTTAAAAGTAACTTAAAATGTCGGAGCCGATGGCGTAGTGGGCAGCGCTCCGATATGTGGTAGTTTCGCACTTTCGGCAACCCGAGTTTGATTCCCGGCTCATGGTAATTTGCCCTATCCCATATCCCTCACTCCTCCCTGTACTTTCCTGTCCTCTCCTAAAAAAAACTCACTGTTAAAGGCGCTCTAAGCGAATTGACGCGTTTTAGACCATAAAACATTTTTTGATACATACAGCAAACATCTCACTATCTGCTTGCTGCCTGTCCGCTGATCAAACTGTAAAAAACACGATCTCTGTAGACAGCTCAGGCTCGACAAACGGCAATATCAACATAGTGGCCAAACCTAGCACAACAAAACATAACAAAGTGTTCCAGCCAATAAACGACAATAAGGATTTGGGGGTGGAGGTTGGGCGCGCTCATGAAAGCACGGACGGGAGAGGGAGGGGGAGGCGTTAGCTACGCTCCGTTTGTTTGAAAACAGTTCAAACATCAACAGGAAGTGACGTCACACATTATTCGCTTAGAGAGCCTTTAAATAAAAGCAAAGACTGGCCAAAAAATATAACTGGAAAAAAACACAAAATGTGTTGTTTCAATAACACAGAGATGGATGGATTCTGGGACAATGCATTTAGTGTGTTGTCCCAGAATCAACACTAATGTCATGTTTTTAACACATCTGTTCTAAGAGTGCATCAAAATATCAAACACACCTTTCCATAAACACAGCAGGGATAATCGTCTTCACTGTTAACATCATTATACTGGTAATTTACAGGTAATGCTACACTGTAAAAAAAGTCCGTAAAAATTTCAATGTTATTGCAGCTGGGTTGCCGGTAACCCACCGCAGATCCAAACTTATGTTATCTACCGGCAAGAGTCCGTTCAAAGTTAAATAAATTTTAAATATTAACAAGTCTTTATCTTTACAGAATAAAACTATACAATAACAGCCTCATGCAAAGCATTCTGGGAACCAGAAATCATCATCAACCTTTTTCTGTTTTTTGCTTCAGATTTTGTTTCCCAAAATGTTTTGCTTGGTGCCGCCTTTTGTTTTACTCTGTAAAGACAAAATAAATGTTTAATGTTCATTTAACTTTGAACAAAATGTTGCCAGAAAATAACATAAATTTAAATCTACGGTAAATTACCGGCAACTCAGCTGCAATTTCTACGGATTTTTTTACAGTGTACAACTTTGCACATTACCAGGACTGATTTACCAGTCTTTTTAAAAAGGTCCTGTTTACACACACATGATCACTTAATGGTAATTTACCAGTAAAGACTGTATAGGTATAAGAAGCAGGCTTATTTTCACTACAGTAAGCAGATGATTTCATTCTGGTATCTTTGAAATAAATACTGTATCTTTAAAATGCACAAGACAGCAACTAGAGCAATATTATTAGATGTTAATTTCTTAGTGATGCTAAATGTATAAGTTGTCACACATTGTTTAAAAGAATGACTTGAGTATGGATTTGGTGGTGGTGTATGAGTGAGACTTTAGATTTAGTTGTCGTATCTTGGCTTGTAATTGATGTAGGAGTTGGAGTTGGTGATATGATATCTGTTATTCTTTAAAATTTGAAAAAAATATTACTTTTCTTTATATATATATATATATATATATATATATATATATATATATATGGAAGGATCTCTTAACAGAAATGCAATATAATCTACAAAAATATATCATTAGTGATGTGTAAAGACCTTAATTGTGTTGTTTTTATTACCTTAAAATGGGTTGTTTTTATCTACCTTCCACAGGTCCTCTTACATGGAAGTCAACATCAAGTAGCCCTAAACCAGAGGTGGCCAAATTAGGGCCCTGGGCACTTTCATTCGGCCCGCAAGGTAGTGTATAATTAGAATTAATCCAGAATTACTTTTTTGATGGAATACCATTAATATCCAAAACATGTCGCTAGTGCTAGACGTGCCAGAGTAAGACCACAATCTTACTATGCTAAATTTATTACTCAGACAGTAATACATACTCAAAGAGTAATTTAAACTCTTTGATGTGATGGGTTACTTCCGGGTTGTATAAATTTGGTAAAAGTGCCATCTGGCGAATAATAGCAGAAATATGGATTGTCGGAAAACTTGTCATTGGCAGCATTTTCTCTTAATTGACAAGTAACACATCAATGGTGGGAAAAGAGTTAAGAGGGGCTCAGATGCAAAACTAGTGCTTCTGATGTCATCTCTCTTTGAACTCCCATAATCCCTCACTCTCTCACAGCTGCTCATCATCTGTTGTCATCACACCTGCCACTCATCACCCTCATCAGTTCACCCTTAATTAAGTCTGTTGTGTTTTTGAGTGATTGTCTGTTCTCGTTTCATGTATTGTTTATGCCCAACGTGTATCTTAACCTTAACTGAATAAAATGATTCATTCAATTTACAATACATTTTTTTTAAGGGTAAGTGGTCGCAATTAATTTATTTAAGCTACATTTAAACAAATGAAATTAGAAAAAGACAACAAAAAACTTGTGTTTAAATGTAGCTTAAATAAATTGATTGTGACCACTTACCTTAAAAATTTGAGTAAATTGAATGAATTTTTTTTTCAGTATTTATTACAGTTTTGTTTATGTTTATATGTTCGTCATGGTCTTCATATGAGATAAGCCTAGCATACACATAACATCTGACATGTTTTCTTGAAAATTAGATTATTTTTAGCAGACTCTTAATGGATTGTACCAACAAGGCGGTATTTCTGAATGGCCAGTTGCTGGGATTAAGCAGATTTGAAGCGAAAGTATTTGATGAATGTATAATATGTGCCAAGAGCATTCTGTTAATATCATCCTCTCATTTTTGACTAAAGTGCCATTTAGAAACTTTTGCAGCTGAGCTCCTGAAAGAAATATTTTCTTTTAAACATAGTTTCACCATGCTCAGTGGCTCAGTGCGTTATTGAGATTCTGGTTTAGCCCCCCCAAAATAATCCTTAACACAGAAATGTGGACAAAACTGCTTAATGGTGTAAATCCACAATTCAGTACGACATAGTTCACAGACTTTGTAACATGGTTTGGCAATACATTTCTAACATTTTATGATGTGTTTAGCAACAATTTTCTGAAATGACTTCATACAGACTTTAAATTTTCCTTTTTGTTTTTCCTCACTTTTGCCTCTCTCTCCTCTTGTTGATCAATCCTTACTTTGTTACTTTCTACATTGTATCTCTCTTTTCTTTCTTTTCATGTTGCTTTATATGTTGCTTGTCTAAGTTTTATTTGTCTATTATTCTTGTTTGTCATCTTGATATTTCTCCTCTGTTTTTCTTTTATGTTGTTCTCACTCCTCAAATGCTTTTCATGTGTTTTTCTAAACATTTTTCTCCTTTTGTTTTTAAATGACTAGATTAAAGAGTAAACTTAGATTTAAGAAACAAATGTTTGATTTGACGGATAACTTGTATTTTTATTGTCAGTAGCTTGTCAGTTCATGGAGTGAATGAATGACAACATTTAATGGTACCATGATGTTTTGTAAGAGGAAAACACAGGCATTTGACTCCACCTTAGAGGCTTAAGCTCTCCCCACAACGCCACCGACGTAATGATAAAAGTTGGTGATTTATATCAAAAACAAATAATAATCACTAAATAAAACATTCATTACCCATTTAACAGTAGAGAAATTATTTAACATAACTTTGCATTAATAGTGTGTTAGTGAAACTTACCCACACTGCTAACATCATAACTTGTATTAGCAGTAGAAAGTGCATTTACAACTTCAGTATCACTGGGTGGGGAGTAGAATAATACCTCCATCTCTGTTTCAACTGATCCTTGCCTACAACAAGAAAGAAAAGACAAATGGGCTCATGTTTTTCAATAAACTGTGTTATTAATAAACTGTCGTTTGCAGTGAAATAATGCGTTACTTTAATGCACAAATGATATTAACATGAAGAAACAACTTTGAATTACATAGAAATATTGTTGTTTAAAAATAAAAAACTTACGTAAACCGAATAATTATCAGTTTAAGGAAAAGTGCCTGAAATGCTTTCTTTAAGGCGTTCCCAAACTGTAGAAAAAGCACAAAACATGTAGTTTTCATCAGTGAACTGTTCTACAGAAACACTTTATAATAAACTCAATTACTGGGATATAAACTCACAGTAATTGTTTTAATGTTATACCTCCGGTTTCACAGACAAGGCTTAAGGTTATTGTTAGACTAAGGCTGCGTCCGAAACCGCATACTGTATAGTAGGTACTGAATTAGATGAAGTACCTACTTACTTGCCGTTGAAACAGTAGGTACTGTATAGTATGAATCCTGGTAGTATGAATGAGATTCGGACATACTACATGCGCCATGTTGCTACATCACGTGACATACGTCGTCATCACGTCATGTCATTTCAGCGCGAAAATAGCCGCATGCCTCTTCTTCTTCGTTGGATAACTCCTCTCCCGGGGCATCATGGGATAGCGAAGCGTCCATTGTATTCACACTGCAAAATCTAACCGGAAGTAGTAGGTCATCCGGGTACTTTTCGCATACTGTTTTTTGAATACTATGTATTTGGACATACTACTTGCCTCGTCTACTGCTTTTCGCGTACTATATAGTATGAAGTAGGCGGGTTCGGACGCAGGATAAGACACATGTTGGAGCTGTCTCATCAGAAAATAACTTGTACTGACAGATTTTAAAATATGCCAGTGTCTTTGATTTGTCTCAAGATACACACCAGTAACATCTTTATCTAAGGCAGGTTTATAAAAGATGCCTAATCGTCTTAATTTAACTACGGCCTAGTTTTGGATTAGCTAAAGCTTGTTTGTAAAACCAGGTCATAGAACAAAAAGTTTCAATAGTTACAATGTCTAAATTATAGTGCACATTCCAGTTCTCATTGCTCTACTGTATTTTATATGATTTTGTATTAAACTGTGTTTTCTTTAAACTTGTTTTAAGTGTTTGTATAGCACTGTACCTCATATATCATTTTTTCTTCGACTTTTATAAGCATTAGAAGATCGGTCTGCCAGTTCAGGGACAAAATTTTCTCGTGTTACCACTTTGATACGGACTGTGTATGCTTTTGTTGTGGTTGTTGGGGCTTGTGTTGTGGTTGTTGGTGCTTTTGTTGTGGTTGTTGGAGCTTGTGTTGTGGTTGTTGGTGCTTTTGTTGTGGTTGTCGGTGCAGCTGTTGTGGTTGTTGGTGCTTTTGTTGTGGTTGTCGGTGCAGCTGTTGTGGTTGTTGGTGCTTTTGTTGTGGTTGTCGGTGCAGCTGTTGTGGTTGTTGGGGCTTGTGTTGTGGTTGTCGGTGCAGCTGTTGTGGTTGTCGGTGCTTTTGTTGTGGTTGTCGGTGCAGCTGTTGTGGTTGTTGGTGCTTTTGTTGTGGTTGTCGGTTCAGCTGTTGTGGTTGTTGGTGCTTTTGTTGTGGTTGTCGGTTCAGCGGTTGTGGTTGTTGGTGCTTTTGTTGTGGTTGTCGGTTCAGCTGTTGTGGTTGTTGGGGCTTTTGTTGTGGTTGTCGGTTCAGCTGTTGTGGTTGTTGGTGCTTTTGTTGTGGTTGTCGGTTCAGCTGTTGTGGTTGTTGGTGCTTTTGTTGTGGTTGTCGGTTCAGCTGTTGTGGTTGTTGGGGCTTGTGTTGTGGTTGTCGGTTCAGCTGTTGTGGTTGTTTGTGCTTTTGTTGTGGTTGTCGGTTCAGCTGTTGTGGTTGTTGGGGCTTTTGTTGTGGTTGTCAGTTCCGCTGTTGTGGTTGTTGGGGCTTTTGTTGTGGTTGTCAGTTCCGCTGTTGTGGTTGTTGGGGCTTTTGTTGTGGTTGTTGGTTCAGCTGTTGTGGTTGTTAGGGCTTTTGTTGTGGTTGTCGGTTCAGCTGTTGTGGTTGTTGGGGCTTTTGTTGTGGTTGTCGGTTCAGCTGTTGTGGTTGTTGGGGCTTTTGTTGTGGTTGTCTGTTCAGCTGTTGTTGGTGCTTTTGTTGTGGTTGTCGGTTCAGCTATTGTTGGTGCTTTTGTTGTGGTTGTCGGTTCAGTTGTTGTGGTTGTTGGGGCTTTTGTTGTGGTTGTTGGTTCAGCTGTTGTGGTTGTTAGGGCTTTTGTTGTGGTTGTCGGTTCAGCTGTTGTGGTTGTTGGGGCTTTTGTTGTGGTTGTCGGTTCAGCTGTTGTGGTTGTTGGGGCTTTTGTTGTGGTTGTCTGTTCAGCTGTTGTTGGTGCTTTTGTTGTGGTTGTCGGTTCAGCTATTGTTGGTGCTTTTGTTGTGGTTGTCGGTTCAGTTGTTGTGGTTGTTGGGGCTTTTGTTGTGGTTGTCGGTTCAGCTGTTGTGGTTGTTGGTGCTTTTGTTGTGGTTGTCGGTTTAGCTGTTGTGGTTGTTGGGGCTTTTGTTGTGGTTGTCGGTTCAGCTGTTGTGGTTGTTGGGGCTTTTGTTGTGGTTGTCGGTTCAGCTGTTGTGGTTGTTGGGGCTTTTGTTGTGGTTGTCGGTTCAGCAGTTGTGGTTGGTGGGGCGTTTGTTGGGGGGGTGGGTTCAGCTGTTGTGGGTGTTGGGGCTTTCGTTGTGGTTGTCGGTTCAGCTGTTGTGGTTGTTGGGGCTTTTGTTGTGGTTGTCGGTTCAGCTGTTGTGGTTGTTGGGGCTTTTGTTGTGGTTGTCGGTTCAGCTGCTGTGGTTGTTGGGGCTTTTGTTGTGGTTGTCGGTTCCGCTGTTGTGGTTGTTGGGGCTTTTGTTGTGGTTGTCGGTTCAGCTGTTGTGGTTGTTTGTGCTTTTCTTGTGGTTGTTGGTTCAGCTGTTGTGGTTGTTGGGGCTTTTGTTGTGGTTGTCGGTTCAGCTGTTGTTGGTGCTTTTGTTGTGGTTGTCGGTTCAGATGTAGTGATTGTTATTGCTATTGTTGTGGTTGTTGGATAAGCTGTTATGGTTGTTGGTGCTTTTGTTGTGGTTGTCGGTTCAGCTGTTGTGGTTGTTGGTGCTTTTGTTGTGGTTGTTGGTTCAGCTGTTTTGGTTGTTGGGGCTTTTGTTGTGGTTGTCGGTTCAGCTGTTGTGGTTGTTGGGGCTTTTGTTGTGGTTGTCGGTTCAGCTGTTGTCGTTGTTGGGGCTTTTGTTGTGGTTGTCGGTTCAGCTGTTGTGGTTGTTGGTGCTTTTGTTGTGGTTGTCGGTTCAGCTGTTGTCATTGTTGGGGCTTTTGTTGTGGTTGTCGGTTCAGCTGTTGTGGTTGTTGGGGCTTTTGTTGTGGTTGTCGGTTCAGCTGTTATGGTTGTTGGGGCTTTTGTTGTGGTTGTCGGTTCAGCTGTTGTGGTTGTTGAGGCTTTTGTTGTGGTTGTCGGTTCAGCTGTTATGGTTGTTGGGGCTTTTGTTGTGGTTGTCGGTTCAGCTGTTGTCGTTGTTGGGGCTTTTGTTGTGGTTGTCGGTTCAGCTGTTGTGGTTGTTGGGGCTTTTGTTGTGGTTGTCGGTTCAGCTGTTGTCGTTGTTGGGGCTTTTGTTGTGGTTGTCGGTTCAGCTGTTGCGGTTGTTGGGGCTTTTGTTGTGGTTGTCGGTTCAGCTGTTGTGGTTGTTTGTGCTTTTGCTGTGGTTGTTGGTTCAGCTGTTGTGGTTGTTGGGGCTTTTGTTGTGGTTGTCGGTTCAGCTGTTGTGGTTGTTGGTGCTTTTGTTGTGGTTGTTGGTTCAGCTGTTATGGTTGTTGGGGCTTTTGTTGTGGTTGTCGGTTCAGCTGTTGTGGTTGTTGGTGCTTTTGTTGTGGTTGTCGGTTCAGCTGTTGTGGTTGTTGGTGCTTTTGTTGTGGTTGTCGGTTCAGCTGTTGTGGTTGTTTGTGCTTTTGTTGTGGTTGTTGGTTCAGCTGTTATGGTTGTTGGGGCTTTTGTTGTGGTTGTCGGTTCAGCTGTTGTGGTTGTTGGGGCTTTTGTTGTGGTTGTCGGTTCAGCTGTTGTGGTTGTTGGGGCTTTTGTTGTGGTTGTCGGTTCAGCTGTTGTGGTTGTTGGGGCTTTTGTTGTGGTTGTCGGTTCAGCTGTTGTCGTTGTTGGGGCTTTTGTTGTGGTTGTCGGTTCAGTTGTTGTGGTTGTTGGTGCTTTTGTTGTGGTTGTCGGTTCAGCTGTTGTGGTTGTTGGGGCTTTTGTTGTGGTTGTCTGTGCAGGTGTTGTGGTTGTTGGGGCTTTTGTTGTTGTTGTCGGTTCAGTTGTTGTGGTTGTTGGGGCTTTTGTTGTGGTTGTCGGTTCAGCTGTTGTGGTTGTTGGGGCTTTTGTTGTGGTTGTCGGTTCAGCTGTTGTGGTTGTTGGGGCTTTTGTTGTGGTTGTCGGTTCAGCTGTTGTCGTTGTTGGGGCTTTTGTTGTGGTTGTCGGTTCAGTTGTTGTGGTTGTTGGGGCTTTTGTTGTGGTTGTCAGTTCAGCTGTTGTGGTTGTTGGGGCTTTTGTTGTGGTTGTCGGTTCAGCTGTTGTGGTTGTTGGGGCTTTTGTTGTGGTTGTCGGTTCAGCTGTTGTGGTTGTTGAGGCTTTTGTTGTGGTTGTCGGTTCCGCTGTTGTGGTTGTTGGGGCTTTTGTTGTGGTTGTCGGTTCAGCTGTTGTGGTTGTTGGGGCTTTTGTTGTGGTTGTCGGTTCAGCTGTTGTGGTTGTTGGGGCTTTTGTTGTGGTTGTCGGTTCAGCTGTTGTGGTTTTTGGGGCTTTTGTTGTGGTTGTCGGTTCAGCTGTTGTGGTTGTTGGGGCTTTTGTTGTGGTTGTCGGTTCAGCTGTTGTGGTTGTTTGTGCTTTTGTTGTGGTTGTTGGTTCAGCTGTTGTGGTTGTTGGGGCTTTTGTTGTGGTTGTCGGTTCAGCTGTTGTGGTTGTTGGGGCTTTTGTTGTGGTTGTCGGTTCAGCTGTTGTGGTTGTTTGTGCTTTTGTTGTGGTTGTTGGTTCAACTGTTGTGGTTGTTGGGGCTTTTGTTGTGGTTGTCGGTTCAGCTGTTGTGGTTGTTGGGGCTTTTGTTGTGGTTGTCGGTTCCGCTGTTGTGGTTGTTGGGGCTTTTGTTGTGGTTGTCGGTTCAGCTGTTGTGGTTGTTTGTGCTTTTGTTGTGGTTGTTGGTTCAGCTTTTGTGGTTGTTGGGGCTTTTGTTGTGGTTGTCGGTTCAGCTGTTGTTGGTGCTTTTGTTGTGGTTGTCGGTTCAGCTGTTGTTGTTGTTTGTGCTTTTGCTGTGGTTGTTGGTTCAGCTGTTGTGGTTGTTGGGGCTTTTGTTGTGGTTGTCGGTTCAGCTGTTGTGGTTGTTTGTGCTTTTGTTGTGGTTGTTGGTTCAGCTGTTGTTGGTGCTTTTGTTGTGGTTGTCGGTTCAGCTGTTATGGTTGTTGGTGCTTTTGTTGTGGTTGTCGGTTCAGCTGTTATGGTTGTTGTTGCTTTTGTTGTGGTTGTCGGTTCAGCTGTTGTGGTTGTTGGTGCTTTTGTTGTGGTTGTTGGTTCAGCTGTTGTTGGTGCTTTTGTTGTGGTTGTCGGTTCAGCTGTTATGGTTGTTGGTGCTTTTGTTGTGGTTGTCGGTTCAGCTGTTGTGGTTGTTGGTGCTATTGTTGTGGTTGTCAGTTCAGCTGTTGTGGTAGTTGGGGCTTTTGTTGTGGTTGTTGGTGCTTGTGTTGTGGTTGTTGGGGCTTTTGTTGTGGTTGTCAGTTCAGCTGTTGTGGTAGTTGGGGCTTTTGTTGTGGTTGTTGGTGCAGCTGTTGTGGTTGTCGGTTCAGCTGTTGTGGTTGTTTGTGCTTTTGTTGTGGTTGTCGGTTCAGCTGTTGTGGTTGTTGGTGCTTTTGTTGTGGTTGTCGGTTCAGCTGTTGTGGTTGTTTGTGCTTTTGTTGTGGTTGTCGGTTCAGCTGTTGTGGTTGTTTGTGCTTTTGTTGTGGTTGTCGGTTCAGCTGTTGTGGTTGTTTGTGCTTTTGTTGTGGTTGTCGGTTCAGCTGTTGTGGTTGTTTGTGCTTTTGTTGTGGTTGTCGGTTCAGCTGTTATGGTTGTTGGTGCTTTTGTTGTGGTTGTCGGTTCAGCTGTTGTGGTTGTTGGGGCTTTTGTTGTGGTTGTCGGTTCAGCTGTTGTGGTTGTTGAGGCTTTTGTTGTGGTTGTCGGTTCAGCTGTTGTGGTTGTTTGTGCTGCTGTTGTGGTTGTCGGTTCAGCTGTTGTGGTTGTTTGTGCTTTTGTTGTGGTTGTCGGTTCAGCTGTTATGGTTGTTGGTGCTTTTGTTGTGGTTGTCGGTTCAGCTGTTGTGGTTGTTGGGGCTTTTGTTGTGGTTGTCGGTTCAGCTGTTGTGGTTGTTGAGGCTTTTGTTGTGGTTGTCGGTTCAGCTGTTGTGGTTGTTTGTGCTTTTGTTGTGGTTGTCGGTTCAGCTGTTGTGGTTGTTTGTGCTTTTGTTGTGGTTGTCGGTTCAGCTGTTGTGGTTGTTTGTGCTTTTGTTGTGGTTGTCGGTTCAGCTGTTATGGTTGTTGGTGCTTTTGTTGTGGTTGTCGGTTCAGCTGTTGTGGTTGTTGGGGCTTTTGTTGTGGTTGTCGGTTCAGCTGTTGTGGTTGTTGAGGCTTTTGTTGTGGTTGTCGGTTCAGCTGTTGTGGTTGTTTGTGCTTTTGTTGTGGTTGTCGGTTCAGCTGTTGTGGTTGTTTGTGCTTTTGTTGTGGTTGTCGGTTCAGCTGTTATGGTTGTTGGTGCTTTTGTTGTGGTTGTAGGTGCAGCTGTTGTGGTTGTTTGTTCTTTTTTTCTGGTTGTCGGTTCATGTGTTTTTGTTGTTTGTGCTTTTGTTGTGGTTGTCGGTTCAGCTGTTGTGGTTGTTTGTGCTTTTGTTGTGGTTGTCGGTTCAGCTGTTATGGTTGTTGGTGCTTTTGTTGTGGTTGTCGGTTCAGCTGTTGTGGTTGTTGGGGCTTTTGTTGTGGTTGTCGGTTCAGCTGTTGTGGTTGTTGAGGCTTTTGTTGTGGTTGTCGGTTCAGCTGTTGTGGTTGTTGAGGCTTTTGTTGTGGTTGTCGGTTCAGCTGTTGTGGTTGTTTGTGCTTTTGTTGTGGTTGTCGGTTCAGCTGTTATGGTTGTTTGTGCTTTTGTTGTGGTTGTCGGTTCAGCTGTTATGGTTGTTTGTGCTTTTGTTGTGGTTGTCGGTTCAGCTGTTATGGTTGTTGGTGCTTTTGTTGTGGTTGTCGGTTCAGCTGTTGTGGTTGTTTGTGCTTTTGTTGTGGTTGTCGGTTCAGCTGTTGTGGTTGTTTGTGCTTTTGTTGTGGTTGTCGGTTCAGCTGTTATGGTTGTTGGTGCTTTTGTTGTGGTTGTCGGTTCAGCTGTTGTGGTTGTTGGGGCTTTTGTTGTGGTTGTCGGTTCAGCTGTTGTGGTTGTTGAGGCTTTTGTTGTGGTTGTCGGTTCAGCTGTTGTGGTTGTTTGTGCTTTTGTTGTGGTTGTCGGTTCAGCTGTTGTGGTTGTTTGTGCTTTTGTTGTGGTTGTCGGTTCAGCTGTTATGGTTGTTTGTGCTTTTGTTGTGGTTGTCGGTTCAGCTGTTATGGTTGTTGGTGCTTTTGTTGTGGTTGTCGGTTCAGCTGTTATGGTTGTTGGGGCTTTTGTTGTGGTTGTCGGTTCAGCTGTTGTGGTTGTTGAGGCTTTTGTTGTGGTTGTCGGTTCAGCTGTTGTGGTTGTTTGTGCTGCTGTTGTGGTTGTCGGTTCAGCTGTTGTGGTTGTTGGTGCTTTTGTTGTGGTTGTCGGTTCAGCTGTTGTGGTTGTTGAGGCTTTTGTTGTGGTTGTCGGTTCAGCTGTTGTGGTTGTTTGTGCTGCTGTTGTGGTTGTCAGTTCAGCTGTTATGGTTGTTGGTGCTTTTGTTGTGGTTGTCGGTTCAGCTGTTATGGTTGTTGGGGCTTTTGTTGTGGTTGTCGGTTCAGCTGTTGTGGTTGTTTGTGCTTTTGTTGTGGTTGTCGGTTCAGCTGTTGTGGTTGTTTGTGCTTTTGTTGTGGTTGTCGGTTCAGCTGTTGTGGTTGTTTGTGCTTTTGTTGTGGTTGTCGGTTCAGCTGTTGTGGTTGTTTGTGCTTTTGTTGTGGTTGTCGGTTCAGCTGTTATGGTTGTTGGTGCTTTTGTTGTGGTTGTCGGTTCAGCTGTTGTGGTTGTTGGGGCTTTTGTTGTGGTTGTCGGTTCAGCTGTTGTGGTTGTTGAGGCTTTTGTTGTGGTTGTCGGTTCAGCTGTTGTGGTTGTTTGTGCTTTTGTTGTGGTTGTCGGTTCAGCTGTTGTGGTTGTTTGTGCTTTTGTTGTGGTTGTCGGTTCAGCTGTTATGGTTGTTGGTGCTTTTGTTGTGGTTGTCGGTTCAGCTGTTGTGGTTGTTTGTGCTTTTGTTGTGGTTGTCGGTTCAGCTGTTGTGGTTGTTTGTGCTTTTGTTGTGGTTGTCGGTTCAGCTGTTGTGGTTGTTTGTGCTTTTGTTGTGGTTGTCGGTTCAGCTGTTATGGTTGTTGGTGCTTTTGTTGTGGTTGTCGGTTCAGCTGTTGTGGTTGTTGGGGCTTTTGTTGTGGTTGTCGGTTCAGCTGTTGTGGTTGTTGAGGCTTTTGTTGTGGTTGTCGGTTCAGCTGTTGTGGTTGTTTGTGCTTTTGTTGTGGTTGTCGGTTCAGCTGTTGTGGTTGTTTGTGCTTTTGTTGTGGTTGTCGGTTCAGCTGTTATGGTTGTTGGTGCTTTTGTTGTGGTTGTCGGTTCAGCTGTTGTGGTTGTTTGTGCTTTTGTTGTGGTTGTCGGTTCAGCTGTTGTGGTTGTTTGTGCTTTTGTTGTGGTTGTCGGTTCAGCTGTTGTGGTTGTTTGTGCTTTTGTTGTGGTTGTCGGTTCAGCTGTTATGGTTGTTGGTGCTTTTGTTGTGGTTGTCGGTTCAGCTGTTGTGGTTGTTGGGGCTTTTGTTGTGGTTGTCGGTTCAGCTGTTGTGGTTGTTGAGGCTTTTGTTGTGGTTGTCGGTTCAGCTGTTGTGGTTGTTTGTGCTTTTGTTGTGGTTGTCGGTTCAGCTGTTGTGGTTGTTTGTGCTTTTGTTGTGGTTGTCGGTTCAGCTGTTATGGTTGTTTGTGCTTTTGTTGTGGTTGTCGGTTCAGCTGTTATGGTTGTTGGTGCTTTTGTTGTGGTTGTCGGTTCAGCTGTTATGGTTGTTGGGGCTTTTGTTGTGGTTGTCGGTTCAGCTGTTGTGGTTGTTGAGGCTTTTGTTGTGGTTGTCGGTTCAGCTGTTGTGGTTGTTTGTGCTTTTGTTGTGGTTGTCGGTTCAGCTGTTGTGGTTGTTTGTGCTTTTGTTGTGGTTGTCGGTTCAGCTGTTATGGTTGTTGGTGCTTTTGTTGTGGTTGTCGGTTCAGCTGTTGTGGTTGTTTGTGCTTTTGTTGTGGTTGTCGGTTCAGCTGTTGTGGTTGTTTGTGCTTTTGTTGTGGTTGTCGGTTCAGCTGTTGTGGTTGTTTGTGCTTTTGTTGTGGTTGTCGGTTCAGCTGTTATGGTTGTTGGTGCTTTTGTTGTGGTTGTCGGTTCAGCTGTTGTGGTTGTTGGGGCTTTTGTTGTGGTTGTCGGTTCAGCTGTTGTGGTTGTTGAGGCTTTTGTTGTGGTTGTCGGTTCAGCTGTTGTGGTTGTTTGTGCTTTTGTTGTGGTTGTCGGTTCAGCTGTTGTGGTTGTTTGTGCTTTTGTTGTGGTTGTCGGTTCAGCTGTTATGGTTGTTTGTGCTTTTGTTGTGGTTGTCGGTTCAGCTGTTATGGTTGTTGGTGCTTTTGTTGTGGTTGTCGGTTCAGCTGTTATGGTTGTTGGGGCTTTTGTTGTGGTTGTCGGTTCAGCTGTTGTGGTTGTTGAGGCTTTTGTTGTGGTTGTCGGTTCAGCTGTTGTGGTTGTTTGTGCTGCTGTTGTGGTTGTCGGTTCAGCTGTTGTGGTTGTTGGTGCTTTTGTTGTGGTTGTCGGTTCAGCTGTTGTGGTTGTTTGTGCTGCTGTTGTGGTTGTTGTACTTTGTTGTAAACTTGTTGTTGTTGAGGTGAATGTACTTTGCACTGTATTAGATGTATAAAAGGAAACCAGCATTATATCAAAAAATATAGAGAATATAGAGAAATATGCAAATCCAGAAATGTACTGACCTGCTAACAGAAATACTGTAATCAATACTCCTCCTCGCTTCATCTTCATAATCTTCTGAAACACATAAGATAAAAAATCTAATACCAATGGTATCTTAACATTACACACTTTAAATAGGAGATGTTGCATTGCAATAATTTTTGTTTCTTTAATAACCTAAAACAATACATTCGATATTTAAATATGACTACAAAGTATAACTTATTGTTGGCTCTTAAGGCAAAATGTTAAATGCACTGTCATAAGTCACTCTGGGAAAAGTATTTACTAAATGAATAACTGTAATCATTAAAGGTGTCATAGAATGTAAAACTGTATTTATCTAGGCCAGGAGTGGGGAACCCTGGGTGCTGGAGGGCCACTGTCAGAGTTTAGTTAATCAAACACATCTGATGAATCTAATTCAAGTCTTCAGATTACTTTGAAATGAAATGCAGGTGTGTTTGAACTGGGTTGGAATTAAACTCTGCAGTACAATGGCCCTCCAGGACCCAGGGTTTCCCACCACTCATCTAGGCATAGATGAATAATAAGAGTTGTGTACATTGTAATGACATACCGTGAGCCTCAAACACCAACTGTGTTATGTTACCTTCTATGTAGATTTCAGAGAACAATATAAAATTGTTTCTATGCATTCTTTTGCACCTTTAAGTAAAATGTAATTATTCATAATATTAATATAAGTTCTAAAAACAAAAAATACTTAAATCTGTTTTATAAGGGTGCAACACAACTGACTAGTTAACTGTAGTTATGATAGCTGGGTAAACAGATTTGCATTGCAGACTTGGTGTGAATCACCTATGTTTGGATAGCAAAACAGCTTTACAGAAAAACATAGTCTTTAAAGACAGGCAACTATGGTAAGAACAGAGGTCAATGAGATGAATATCTTAAATGTAATGGAAACCTTGTGAGAAACCAGAATCATGTGGGGCTTCACTGATAACAAGTACAACAATGTTGTAGTGGCACTGGGAAAGTATGTAATGTATAATACATACTTTATAATTGAGAACATTGTAAAATGCAGACTTTATTTAACAAAAGTGAGGAAACAGATTACCTTAACATTTCTAAGTAAAGCTGTGTGTATATATATATATATATATATTCAGATCCCCTATTCACTTTTTCAATTTAGTATGTTGCTTTCTGATATTATAATGGTTTAAATCAATTTCTTCTCATTAATCTAAATTTAGTACCCCATAATGACAAAGTGAAAACTGATTTTTAGAAATGTCTGTAAATTTATAAAAAAGCTGAAACTGAAATATCACATTTACATACGTGTTCAAACCCTTTACTCAAGTACTTAGTTAAAGCACCTTTGTCTGCAATTACAGCCTCAAGTTTTATTTGGGGTAGGACACAAACAAACTTTGCACACATGGATTGGGAGATTTTTTTGCCATTTTTCTTCCCAAATCCTCTCAAGCTCGGTCAGGTTGAATGAGGACCGTTGGTGGACTTCAATTTTCAGGTCTCTCCAGTGATTTTTGACAGGGTTCAAGTCAGGACTCTGGCTGAGGTGCGTTACACTCCACTTTTAGACACACAATGCCCTAAGCACTTTCCCTCTGAGGAATCCCTGACGGCAGGTTGAAGTGCCTTTTCTTTTTGAAGTGGTCAATGTAAATTTTTATGGACAGACCCTTGTTCCCTCTGAAATGCATCTCGATTGTTATTTCACAACAGCAACGCGTCTGGTATGTGTAGTTTTTATCAAATTGATCTTGCGGTACTTTGATGTCATAAACCGAACAGTCTGCGCAGCACCACATGAAATCAAACATCTGCAGTCTTTGCATTTAAATTAATCCAAGTGATCAAGGGAATAGTATGTTTCATTTAAACCAATTTCAAGTGTTTCTCCAGAAGTGGCCACTCATACAAAGTCAGCAATGACACTCAGTCATCGAGACTGAGAAACTAAGTTTGTGAGAGAAGGGCATACAAATTTGGAATAGAACACAACATAAGACATTCAACTCCTGTATTGTCTTGGCTCATTGTCATCTTAGAAGGTACACTCCTGAGTGTTGTGAAACAGATTTTCATTAAGGATATCTCTGGAATTTGCTCTATTTAGCTCAACACTGACCAGTCTCCCAGTCCGTGCTGCTGAAAACACATGAACAGTATGATGGTGCCTTCACCATGCTTCACTCAGAGCTAAATGTCCATTGTTCTAATGCATGAGAATGCTTATGTACATGTGATATTTTAATACCTTTACAGTCATCTCTAAAATTCTGATTAATGAGAAAAAAATGAATTTAAACGATTGTAATATCAGATTGCAACAAAGCAAGAGGGTCTACATACTTTATGAATGCACTGTATATGAACTTGTTGTCAATAAACTAAGTCTACCAAAATCTTACAAAATCGTAAATGAATCTTATTTCAGTTAATTTACATTTATCTGACGCTTTTATCCAAAGCAACTTACAATTGCTATATATGTCAGAGGTCGCACGCCTCTGGAGCAACTAGGAGTTAAGTGTCTTGATCAGGGACACAATGGTGTGTAACAGTGGATTCAAACACAGGTCTCTCGCACCAAAGGTGAGTATCGTATCCACTGCGCCATCACCAGCTAAAGTTCACTTTAGCTTGACATTTATGGTGCATAAATTGTTAAGTTATCTTATTTTGGTGTTTATAGTATATTGCACTGGTTAATTATACTATTGAACAAGATTTCATGACTGACTCTATACCAAATCACATTTTTTTTCATGCATTCTTATACTTACTCTTTATTGTGGAGAAAATGTGACAGGTTAAACAGGGTCACATAGAGCTGGATTCATTATAAAAAAGTTTTTGAGACAAAATATTTTTTCAAAAGTGTTTTATTATATAACATTATATAACTTGTGACCCCCTCTATATATTATTGAACCAGAATAAATGTAAAAAGAACTACGCTTTCTATAATTATGAAGAGTAAATATTACTAAAGTAAGCCAGACGCACTTGATCATTATTATTTCAATGTGAAACTCCACATTACTACATTGATCTTTGGGCAGTAAATGGTCTAAATTGCTATTTTTTGACTACACAGATAAAGCAACCAAATAAATGTATAAAATTAGTATGATTTAATGCAACCATGGAGTTATCCTAATCTTAAAATGTTATTTATGAGAGGTTTTTGTTGTTGTTTTGTTGTTGTTCTTTTTACAAATTTAATTTTAAATTTTGATTCTGTTTCTTGACAGCAACTTTAAGGAAAAAAATACCAAAAATTTGAGAACAAGTATAGGTCCAATTTGGCCCAAAGATTGTTTAAAAACCTCTCGTACTCCGTAGCACCAAGGATTGGGAAGTTCCAAAAGTAAAAAGCCACTAAAAATAGTTCATCATCCAATCAACAATGAGTCCAAATTAATTACAGCATCTAACGGAGCAAACCAGAAATATATGTACTGATAAGCCATTAACATTGCTGACATCTTTACATTTAACAATCACATTTTTCCTTGTAGAAGTAAATTTACAGTTAATCACTTAATGCTAAATCTGTCTTTTATTTTGTCCACAATTTAAGTAGCATTTTTAACTTGAATTATCATGAAGTATGAAAGAAATAATGAAACATTAGCTTGTAAACTTACCTGTTCTTTGGATTTAAGTCCCTTTTGTCAGATCCTGCGCAGGCTTTGCTGGGCAGGTTAAGTCCCAAAACTTTAAGTTATGCACTGCTCACATTCAGCTTTATTTATCAGGTCTGTTTAGGAGTCATGTGACATGGCACTTATTTCAAGCTTTGTATTCAGAGCTCATGAAAAGCCTCAAAATTATTATTGGATCATCAGCTTGACAAGTGGTATGGTAGCATACCAGTGTTTGACTTGATGAACATGCAGCTTAGCAGGAACATACTTAACTTGATTGACTACCCTACACAATACACCCTGATTTCATGCAAAGTTAAAGCCAATAAATAAATCTGACCACGTTGATACCAAACTAAATACAGTGCGAATTCAGTCATTTCCATTTCAGCTAACTGCTTTTATTGGAGATTATCAATTCCAGACACATGACCACAGATCTATATCTTATTGGTCAGGTAGTTGCCATTCAAACAATTAAAAACCTAATATAAAAAACAAACATTAAAACCTTTTCTAATCTTGTCATGCCCAACATTCATTAATTAATAGGGCTTTTACACAAACCACATACACACACGACAGATATGAAATAAAAATCAGAGTTGTTGCATTAGTTTAGATTAAACTGTGATGTTAAATGAAATGAAATGAACTATGAATTTGAACATTATATATATATATATATATATATATATATATATATATATATATATATATATATATATATATATATATATATATATATATATATATATATATATATATATATATATACACATACATGCATTTTGATGGCTTAATGAAAATTTAAAAAGTTCACATACTGTATAAATATAATGCTAGAAATAATTTTAAAGGAATAAAGTTCATGTAGCATTTGATTGATTGGTTATGAATTTAGGAACATATTTCGACTTTTCTGTAGAAATGATTTGATTTTGAACCTTATCTGAGTCCTGTCAGATATGTATGATCACACTTTACCGTGAAGCATGTGATTTTGACAGCATATTCCTATAATAGCTGTGTTATCTTTTCAATATGTTATTGTCTTTCTGTGGTTTGACTTGTTAGACAAGTAGGTGCTCTATAGTTATGCCAATGTAAAATCTTTTCCTTGCATTATGTACTTACCTACATTACAATCATCTCTGTTCTAAAAAAATTAGTGACGTAAATATTGTCAGCCAGTTGATATGGATTTAGTTTTTTAATAAAAATTACACAACAACTTGAAATAAGAAAAGATGTAATGTTGACATATTGAAGATAGTTTGAATACCAGGTCAGCAGATCAGCCCTATAAATGCAAATGCTGTGAAACAGAACAATAATTATTCAAGTTAAATATGGCGGTAGATCTGACAAATCTTTAATATAATTAATTGTGAAAGTTTAAGACAAAACATTTTTATACATTGAATCTATTATCGAAAACATTTCATTTTGTTTGTTTGAACTGTTTACGGTACGTTTGTGTTACTATTCACTCTAAAAATGGCTGGGGTTATTTTGACCCATAATGGGTAAATATTGGACAGAACACATGCTGGTTTCAAAATTATAATAATTATAATATAATAATAACCCAGCAGTAGGGTCAATTTTTAACCCAGCACGTCTTTGTCCAATATTTACCCATTAAGGGTCAAAAATAACCCCAGCCATTTTAGAGTGTACAAATGATTCTCAAAATATCTCTATAAGATAATGTAGCATGGGCTGATGGGTCTTGCAAGGGACCTGGGGTTATGTGTGGGAATGATCTGTAAACCTGTTTGAATACAGACATTATTTGAACACATGTACACTGAGGCTTAACCCAAGTCTAATGAGGTGTGGAAAGTAGGGTTAGGTAAATGCGAGTTCACCTCTGGTCAATGTTGCGACAAAAACTCATGTTTTATTTTGAGTGGTTTGTGTAAGTTTAAAAATTTAGGAATGTATTTCTGTGTCACAACCCCCATTTGCCTAGAAGGGACATTCAGCATTCCTGAGCTCACTGAGGTGATGATGGTCATTCATGACGTTGATCCAGTAGAGTAAAAGTTTAATGTGGTCTTCAGCTGATAATTTTAGTCACATGATTAAGAAAAGGATTCAGGTTATTACTGCTAATATTGTTATTAAACTCTTTCACTTATAAATCTGCCAACTAGTTTTGATTGATTGTTTAAATGTCAATGCTAGGGTTGCAAAGGGGCGGAAAGATTCTGGAAAATGCCCGATACATTTCCAGGAAATTTTCCATGGGAACATAAGCTGGGGAATTTTGGAAAGATTCCAAATTAGAAAATTAACGGAAATGTATGAGAATTGAATTATTTGGAAATGTAGGGAAATTCATATAAACTATATCATATACAAACATAAATAAACATTTAGTTTGGTCATAAGCAGACATACAAGGTTAATACACATTTAGAAAAATCCTGATACTTAACGTCATCAAGCCAGGGATTTATTTAATCAAAATTCATGTGTACATATAAGTTACCTGTAACAGGCAACTCTGCGTTTTTTTTTTTTCAAATTTCCACTTATTTCCCATATATTCTCGTTAATTTCCATGGAAAGTTTCCAGCATTGAAAATTCACGGAATTTTGTACCCCTCGTCAATGCAACCTATTGTTTTAGTGATGCTCTATCACAACAGCGCTTATTTCCTTATTGGTAAAAACAGCAGAAGGGATAAAATAGATTAGAAATGCCCAGTTTTACAACATCTAGCCGTTCACACTTTTAGTCATTTTACAACACGAACCACTGTAGTAAATCCATCCTCACAGGCTCGTTCAGCCTAACACATCACTTTATATCTCTGCAAATGGCATGAATTTAGGATGTGGGTTTTCAACATAAATAGGCGGTTACAACATAAACAAGTGGCTTTTGTGGAACAAATGTAACTTCCAGTAAACTTCTGCAAAAAATCAATAACAACAAAGTCTTTTTACAGTAGTTTATTTCTTATAACAAAATAACTACACTGAGATAACATTACTGTGTAGAATGTGTACTATTTAATCTATACAATCTTAACTACAGATTGACTGTCACACCTCCCTTCACATAGCGCTGATCCATGATTTGTTCTTTTCAACAAAGTATTTGTTTCAGAGTTCAGTTTAGCAACTAGTAAGATGATTAAACAAACAGAGACCGGAAGTTAAGTTTAGTCCAGACACGTAACTGTGACAATGCACGTGCGTCCGACGAAAGCGTCTATAAGCTATGTGCAACAATGCAGGTTGGAAAATGTGCTATAAAATATAACAAAATGTATAAAACACAATTTGTTGAGTTCAGCATTATTTTTACCCATTCACACATCATCACTCTCTAGCTAGAAAATAAAGGACGAAAGTAAAGATGTATTTGTATAATTCTCTCAGGTGACTCTGGGGTCCTAATGACATACTTCAGCATTACAGGACACTCACAAAGGCTTTTCACACCCTTAACCCTGGGTTATCTTCATTTTAAACCTCGCTTTTAACCATGGGATTGTTAAGAATCGTTTCACATTTGTAATTTAGAAATAAGGTTGATGCATAGCAACGGACAGCCAATCAGAAACTGAAGTGCACATACCTTATTTCACCATCTGTGTACTGAAAACATCTGAATTGAAGTAAAAATGACATCCCAGGAGACTTCAAACAACCAAGATTTACTTTGCGACCTGTCCTGTCACTGATGCAAAAGTGTGACACAAGTGGTTATTTAAAGCAGTGGCGTGCTAATTATATTCAGTTCGTTTGACATCGCATTTTAACCAATCATGACTGTTGACACTACAAACATGCAAATAAAAATGTTATCCCAGGATTTAGAAATGCACAGTGTGAAACCTCAGCTTACCCATGGTTAACTCTTAACCTCTAGTTAAGTATGAATGGTGTGAAACATGAAACAGATAATCCAGAGTTTAAAAGCCCTTCTGGGGCTGAAGTACACTTTTGTACCTCAAATGTGGTACAAATTAGGACCTTTTTTAAAGGTACTGTCCCAGTGAGAAGTTTTGTACCTTTTTGTTGTAGAAGAATTTCACGGCCCTGAAACTTTTGAAGCAATAATGGTGGCTTGAAACAGCAGCGAGTGATTAAAGGTGATGATTCTGATCACTGGTACATCAGGCTTGTTTGTAAAAAAACACAATCCTTTCTGACTGCACAAATTTATCAACACTTTCAGCTGTGGCGGGGTTGCTGGATGATGGTGAGTCTGGAATTTCTGTTGGTGTTGAGAATATGTTTTTGTCTAGGGGGGTCGATATTTCTGATTCTAGCTTGTTGAGCGCTGTTGCACTTTGCGAGGACATCCCAGAAGTCAAGCCGCTTGGTGCTTGAGTCAGCATTGTGGTCACAGGTTTAGAGGACAGGTCAGAACTTGCATTCAGTAAATCATTTCTCATGGTTGTGAGAACATACGGTGAAGATCTAGCAATTAAGGAGGTGTCAGATGTCTGATATTCTTGAGTGCCGGCAGATGTGTCTAGAAATTTATTTGAAGTTTGTTTTGAAGCTCCGCCCTGTAAAAAATGGAGTGTAAGAGCACTGATATATTCTGTGATTGTGTGTGTGTGTAATTTTGTGGATCTCATTACCTGGGTTTGTTGAGCACTGGTAACCATGGTGGATGCTGTCATGGATGTGCTCTGTGAAAATGATATATCTTCACTGGTGATAAGAGAAGCAGGTGTAGTTTGGTTTAGCTTCTTACGGCTTGATGTCTCAACCAATGTTGATAATTCTAAAGACACAAACTCTGTAGTTGTTATAGGCAACGGGGAAGTGTTTGAACTGGAGGTTTTGGATTCACTTATTGTTGTACTGATTGAAGCAAAGTGTTGAGTATGATGATGATCTGTGGATGTTGCTGTGTTCAAGTTGTTAACAGTTTGTGATGGGGCAGCTGATGATGTCTCAGTTTGTGATGGGGCAGTTGATAATGTCTCAGTTTGTGATGGGGCAGATGATGATGACTCAGTTTGTGATGGGCCAGTTGATGATGTCTCAGTTTGTGATGGGGCAGTTGATGATGTCTCAGTTTGTGATGTGACAGTTGATGTCTCAGTTTGTGATGGGGCAGTTGATGATGTCTCAGTTTGTGATGGGGCAGTTGATGATGTCTCAGATTGTGATGTGACAGTTGATGATGTTTCAGTTTGTGATGGGGCAGTTGATGTCTCAGTTTGTGATGGAGCAGTTGATGATGTCTCAGTTTGTGATGGGGCAGTTGATGATGTCTCAGTTTGTGATGGGGCAGTTGATGATGTCTCAGTTTGTGATGGGGCAGTTGATGATGTCTCAGTTTGTGATGGGGCAGGTGTTGTCTCAGTTTGTGATGGGGCAGTTGATGATGTCTCAGTTCGTGATGGGGCAGTTGATGATGTCTCAGTTTGTGATGGGGCAGTTGATGATGTCTCAGTTTGTGATGGGGCAGTTGATGATGTCTCAGTTTGTGATGGGGCAGTTGATGATGTCTCAGTTTGTGATGGGGCAGTTGATGATGTCTCAGTTTGTGATGGGGCAGTTGATGATGTCTCAGTTTGTAATGTGGCAGTTGATGATGTCTCAGTTTGTGATGGGGCAGCTGATGATGTCTCAGTTTGTGATGGGGCAGCTGATGATGTCTCAGTTTGTGATGGGGCACCTGTTGATGTCTCAGTTTGTGATGGGGCAGTTGATGATGTCTCAGTTTGTGATGTGACAGTTGATGTCTCAGTTTGTGATGGGGCAGTTGATGTCTCAGTTTGTGATGGAGCAGTTGATGTCTCAGTTTGTGATGGGGCAGTTGATGATGTCTCAGTTTGTGATGGGGCAGCTGATGATGTCTCAGTTTGTGATGGGGCACCTGTTGATGTCTCAGTTTGTGATGGGGCAGTTGATGATGTCTCAGTTTGTGATGTGACAGTTGATGTCTCAGTTTGTGATGGGGCAGTTGATGATGTCTCAGTTTGTGATGGGGTAGCTGATGATGTCTCAGTTTGTGATGGGGCACCTGTTGATGTCTCAGTTTGTGATGGGGTAGCTGATGATGTCTCAGTTTGTGATGGGGCACCTGTTGATGTCTCAGTTTGTGATGGGGCAGTTGATGATGTCTCAGTTTGTGATGTGACAGTTGATGTCTCAGTTTGTGATGGGGGAGTTGATGATGTCTGAGTTTGTGTTGGGGCAGTTGATGATGTCTCAGTTTGTGATGGGGCAATTGATGATGTCTCAGTTTGTGACGGGGCAGTTGATGATGTCTCAGTTTGTGATGGGGCAGTTGATGTCTCAGTTTGTGATGGAGCAGTTGATGTCTCAGTTTGTGATGGGGCAGATGATGATGTCTCAGTTTGTGATGGGGCAGTTGATGTCTCAGTTTGAGATGGAGCAGTTGATGTCTCAGTTTGTGATGGGGCAGTTGATGATGTCTCAGTTTGTGATGGGGCAGTTGATGTCTCAGTTTGTGATGGAGCAGTTGATGTCTCAGTTTGTGATGGGGCAGTTGATGATGTCTCAGTTTGTGATGGGGCAGTTGATGATGTCTCAGTTTGTGATGGGGCAGTTGATGATGTCTCAGGTTGTGATGGGGCAGTTGATGATGTCTCAGTTTGTGATAGGGCAGTTGATGATGTCTCAGTTTGTGATGGGGCAGTTGATGATGTTTCAGTTTGTGATGGGGCAGTTGATGTCTCAGTTTGTGATGGAGCAGTTGATGATGTCTCAGTTTGTGATGGGGCAGTTGATGATGTCTCAGTTTGTGATGTGGCAGTTGATGATGTCTCAGTTTGTGATGGGGCAGTTGATGATGTCTCAGTTTGTGATGGGGCAGTTGATGATGTCTCAGTTTGTGATGGGGCAGTTGATAATGTCTCAGTTTGTGATGGGCCAGTTGATGATGTCTCAGTTTGTGATGGGGCAGTTGATAATGTCTCAGTTTGTGATGAGGCAGTTGATGATGTCTCAGTTTGTGATGGGCCAGTTGATGATGTCTCAGTTTGTGATGGGGCAGTTGATGATGTCTCAGTTTGTGATGTGGCAGTTGATGTCTGAGTTTGTTGTGTGGCAGTTGATGATGTGTGAGTGGGTGATGGGGCAGGTGATGATGTCTCAGTTTGTGATGGGGCAGTTGATGATGTTTCAGTTTGTGATGGGGCAGTTGATGTCTCAGTTTGTGATGGAGCAGTTGATGATGTCTCAGTTTGTGATGGGGCAGTTGATGATGTCTCAGTTTGTGATGGGGCAGTTGATGATGTCTCAGTTTGTGATGGGGCAGTTGATGATGTCTCAGTTTGTGATGGGGCAGTTGTTGTCTCAGTTTGTGATGGGGCAGTTGATGATGTCTCAGTTTGTGATGGGGCAGTTGATGATGTCTCAGTTTGTGATGGGGCAGTTGATGATGTCTCAGTTTGTGATGGGGCAGTTGATGATGTCTCAGTTTGTGATGGGGCAGTTGATGATGTCTCAGTTTGTGATGGGGCAGTTGATGATGTCTCAGTTTGTGATGGGGCAGTTGATGATGTCTCAGTTTGTGTTGGGGCAGTTGATGATGACTAAGTTTGTGATGGGGCAGCTGATGATGTCTCAGTTTGTGATGGGGCAGCTGATGATGTCTCAGTTTGTGATGGGGCACCTGTTGATGTCTCAGTTTGTGATGGGGCAGTTGATGATGTCTCAGTTTGTGATGTGACAGTTGATGTCTCAGTTTGTGATGGGGCAGTTGATGTATCAGATTGTGATGGTGCAGTTGATGATATCTCAGTTTGTGATGGGGCAGTTGATGATGTCTCAGTTTGTGATGGGGCAGTTGATGTCTCAGTTTGTGATGGAGCAGATGATGATGTCTCAGTTTGTGATGGGGCAGTTGATGATGTCTCAGTTTGTGATGGGGCAGTTGTTGATGTCTCAGTTTGTGATGGGGCAGTTGATGTCTCAGTTTGTGATGGGGCAGTTGATGTCTCAGTTTGTGATGGGGCAGTTGTTGATGTCTCAGTTTGTGATGGGGTAGCTGATGATGTCTCAGTTTGTGATGGGGCACCTGTTGATGTCTCAGTTTGTGATGGGGCAGTTGATGATGTCTCAGTTTGTGATGGGGCAGTTGATGTCTCAGTTTTTGATGGGGCAGTTGATGATGTCTCAGTTTGTGATGGGGCAGTTGATGATGTCTCAGTTTGTGATGGGGCAGTTGATGATGTCTCAGTTTGTAATGTGGCAGTTGATGATGTCTCAGTTTGTGATGGGGCAGTTGATGTCTCAGTTTGTGATGGAGCAGCTGATGTCTCAGTTTGTGATGGGGCAGATGATGATGTCTCAGTTTGTGATGGGGCAGTTGATGTCTCAGTTTGAGATGGAGCAGTTGATGTCTCAGTTTGTGATGAGGCAGTTGATGATGTCTCAGTTTGTGATGGGGCAGTTGATGTCTCAGTTTGTGATGGAGCAGCTGATGTCTCAGTTTGTGATGGGGCAGTTGATGATGTCTCAGTTTGTGATGGGGCAGTTGATGATGTCTCAGTTTGTGATGGGGCAGTTGATGATGTCTCAGTTTGTGATGGGGCAGTTGATGATGTCTCAGTTTGTGTTGGGGCAGTTGATGATGTCTCAGTTTGTGATGGGGCAGTTGATGTCTCAGTTTGTGATGGGGCAGTTGATGATGTCTCAGTTTGTGATGGGGCAGTTGATGATGTCTCAGTTTGTGATGGGGCAGTTGATGATGTCTCAGTTTGTGATGGGGCAGCTGATGATGTCTCAGTTTGTGATGGGGCAGCTGATGATGTCTCAGTTTGTGATGGGGCACCTGTTGATGTCTCAGTTTGTGATGGGGCAGTTGATGATGTCTCAGTTTGTGATGTGACAGTTGATGTCTCAGTTTGTGATGGGGCAGTTGATGATGTCTCAGTTTGTGATGGAGCAGTTGATGTCTCAGTTTGTGATGGAGCAGTTGATGTCTCAGTTTGTGATGTGACAGTTGATGTCTCAGTTTGTGATGGGGCAGTTGATGTCTCAGTTTGTGATGGAGCAGTTGATGTCTCAGTTTGTGATGGGGCAGTTGATGATGTCTCAGTTTGTGATGGGGCAGTTGATGTCTCAGTTTGTGATGGGGCAGTTGATGATGCCTCAGTTTGTGATGGGGCAGTTGATGATGTCTCAGTTTGTGATGGGGCAGTTGATGATGTCTCAGTTTGTGATGGGGCAGTTGATGATGTCTCAGTTTGTGATGGGGCAGTTGATGATGTCTCAGTTTGTGATGGGGCAGTTGATGATGTCTCAGTTTGTGATGGGGCAGTTGATGATGTCTCAGTTTGTGATGGGGCAGTTGATGTCTCAGTTTGTGATAGAGCAGTTGATGATGTCTCAGTTTGTGATGGTGCAGTTGATGATGTCTCAGTTTGTGATGGGGCAGTTGATGATGTCTCAGTTTGTGATGGGGCAGTTGATGATGTCTCAGTTTGTGATGGGGCAGTTGATGATGTCTCAGTTTGTGATGGGGCAGGTGTTGTCTCAGTTGGTGATGGGGCATCTGATGATGTCTCAGTTTGTGATGGGGCAGTTGATGATGTCTCAGTTCGTGATGGGGCAGTTGATGATGTCTCAGTTTGTGATGGGGCAGTTGATGATGTCTCAGTTTGTGATGGGGCAGTTGATGATGTCTCAGTTTGTGATGGGGCAGTTGATGATGTCTCAGATTGTGATGGGGCAGTTGATGATGTCTCAGTTCGTGATGGGGCAGTTGATGATGTCTCAGTTTGTGATGGAGCAGTTGATGATGTTTCAGTTTGTGATGGGGCAGTTGATGATGTCTCAGTTTGTGATAAGGCAGCTGATGATCTTTCAGTTTGTGATGACGCAGCTGATGATGTCTCAGTTTGTGATGGAGCAGTTGATGATGTTTCAGTTTTTGATTGGGCAGGTGAAGTTTCAGTTTGTTATGGGGCAGTTGATGTCTCAGTTTTTGATGGAGCAGTTGATGATGTCTCAGTTTGTGATGGGGCAGTTGATGATGTCTTAGTTTGTGATGGGGCATTTGATGATGTCTCAGTTTGTAATGGGGCAGCAGAAAATGTCTCAGTTTGTGATGGGGCAGTTGATGATGTTTCAGTTTGTGATGAGGCAGCTGGTGATGTCTCAGTTTGTGATGGGGCAGCTGATGATGTCTCCGTTTGTAATGGGGCAGCTGATGATCTTTCAGTTTGTGATGTGGCATTTGATGATGTCTCAGTTTGTAATGGGGCAGCTGAAAATGTCTCAGTTTGTGATGGGGCAGTTGATGATATCTCAGTTTGTGATGGGGCACCTGATGTTGTTTCAGTTTGTGATGGGGCAGCTGATGATGTCTCCATTTGTAATGGGGCAGCTGATGATCTTTCAGTTTGTGATGTGGCATTTGATGATGTCTCAGTTTGTAATGGGGCAGCTGAAAATGTCTCAGTTTGTGATGGGGCAGTTGATGATATCTCAGTTTGTGATGGGGCACCTGATGTTGTTTCAGTTTGTGATGGGGCAGCTGATGATGTCTCCATTTGTAATGGGGCAGCTGATGATCTTTCAGTTTGTGATGTGGCATTTGATGATGTCTCAGTTTGTAATGGGGCAGCTGAAAATGTCTCAGTTTGTGATGGGGCAGTTGATGACGTCTCAGTTTGTGATGGGGCACCTGATGTTGTTTCAGTTTGTGATGGGGCAGCTGATGATGTCTCAGTTTGTAATGGGGCAGCTGGGGATATTTCATTCTGAGATGGGGTAGTTGATGTTCTTTTATTTTGTGAAGGGTTAGTTGATGATGTTTCAGTTTGTGATGGGGCACCTGATGATGTCTCAGTTTGTGATGTGGCAGATGATGATGTCTCATTTTGTGATGGGGCAGTTGATGACGTCTCAGTTTGTGATGGGGCACCTGATGATGTGTCAGTTTGTGATGGGGCAGTTGATGGTGTCTCAGTTTGTGATGGGGCAGCTGACGATGTCTCAGTTTGTGATGGGGCACCTGTTGATGTCTCAGTTTGTGATGGGGCAGTTGATGATGTCTCAGTTTGTGATGGGGCAGTTGATGGCGTCTCAGTTTGTGATGGGGCACCTGATGATGTCTCAGTTTGTGATGGGGCAGCTGACGATGTCTCAGTTTGTGATGGGGCACCTGTTGATGATGTCTCATTTTGTGATGGGGCATTTGATGATGACTCAGTTTGTGATGGGGCAGTTGATGATGTATCAGTTTGAGATGGGGCAGTTGATGATGTCTCAGTTTGTAATGGGGCAGCTGATGATGTCTCAGTTGGTAATGGGGCAGCTGGTGATGTCTCAGTTTGTTATGGGGCAGTTGATGATGAATCAGTTTGTGATGGTGCAGTTGATGATGTCTCAGTTTGTAATGGGGCAGCTGATGATGTCTCAGTTTGTGATGGGGCAGCTGATGATGTCTCAGTTTGTGATGGGGCAGCTGGTGATATAACAGTCTGGGATGGGGAAGTTAATGTTGTTTTATTTTGTGAAGGGTTAGTTGATGATGTATCAGTTTGTGATGGGGCACCTGATGTTGTCTCAGTTTGTGATGGCGCAGCTTACGATGTCTCAGTTTGTGATGGGGCAGTTGATGATGCCTCAGTTTGTGATGGGGCAGTTGATGATATCTCAGTTTGTGATGGGGCAGTTGATGATATCTCAGTTTGTGATGGGGCAGTTGATGATATCACAGTCTGAGATGAGGAAGTTAATGTTGTTTTATTTTGTGACGGGTTAGTTGATGATGTGTCAGTTTGTAATGGGGCAGCTGATGTTGTCTCAGTTTGTAATGGGGCAGCTGATGATGTCTCAGTTTGTGATGGGGCAGCTGGTGATATTACAGTCTGAGATGGGTTAGTTAATGTCGTTTTACTTTGTGAAGGGTTAGTTGATGATGTCTCGGTTTGTAATGGGGCAGCTGATGTTGTCTCAGTTTGTGGTAGGGCAGCTGGTGATATAACAGTCTGGGATGGGGTAGATAATGTTGTTTTATTTTGTGAAGGGTTAGTTGATGATGTCTCAGTTTGTAATGGGGCACCTGATGATGTCTCAGTTTGTGATGGGGCAGTTGATGATGTTGATGTCTAAGTTTGCGCTGGCGCAGCTGAGGATGTCTCAGTTGGTGCTGGGGCAGATGAAGCAGTTTCAGTTTGTGATGAGGCAGCTGATGATGTCTCAGTTTGTGATGGGGCAGTTGATGATATAACAGTCTGAGATGGGGTAGTAAATGTTGTTTTATTTTGTGAAGGGTTAGTTGATGATGTCTCAGTTTGGGATGGAGCAGCTGATGATGTCTTAGTTTGTGATGGGGCAGCTGGTGATGTCTCAGTTTGTGATTTGGCAGTTGATGATGTTTCAGTTTGTGATGGGGCAGCTGATGATGTCTCAGTTTTTGATGGGGCAGCTGAAAATGTCTCAGTTTGTGATGAGGCAGCTGATGATATCTCAGTTTGTGATGGGGCAGTTGATGAAATCACAGTCTGAGATGAGGAAGTTAATGTTGTTTTATTTTGTGACGGGTTAGTTGAGGATGTCTCAGTTTGTGATGGGGCAGCTGGTGATATAACAGTCTGGGGTGGGGAAGTTAATGTTGTTTTAGTTTGTGAAGGGTTAGTTGATGATGTCTCAGTTTGTAATGGGGCACCTGATGATGTCTCAGTTTGTGATGGGGCAGCTGATGATGTCTTAGTTTGTGATGGGGCAGCTGATGATGTCTCAGTTTGTAATGGGGCAGCTGGTGATGTCTCAGTTTGTGATGGGGCAGCTGATGATGTCTCCGTTTGTAATGGGGCAGCTGATGATCTTTCAGTTTGTGATGGGGCATTTGATGATATCTCAGTTTGTGATGGGGCAGCTGGGGATATTTCAGTTTGTGATGGGGCATTTGATGATGTTTCAGTTTGTAATGGGGCAGTTGATGATGTTTCAGTTTGTGATGAGGCAGCTGATGATGTCTCAGTTTGTGATGGGGCAGCTGATGATGTCTCCATTTGTAATGGGGCAGCTGATGATCTTTCAGTTTGTGATGTGGCATTTGATGATGTCTCAGTTTGTAATGGGGCAGCTGAAAATGTCTCAGTTTGTGGTAGGGCAGTTGATGACGTCTCAGTTTGTGATGGGGCACCTGATGTTGTTTCAGTTTGTGATCGGGCAGTTGATGATGTCTCAGTTTGTGATGGGGCAGCTGATGATATCACAGTCTGAGATGGGGTAGTTAAAGTTATTTTATTTTGTGAAGGGTTAGTTGATGATGTTTCAGTTTGTGGTGGGGCAGCAGATGACATCACAATGACACTTCTCTTGGTTCCAGGGTTTTGTTTAGTGGTTGATGTAGAGTAGTCTGTGGTTCTAAGTGTGTCTAACACTCCATTTGTTTTAGAAATATTACTAACTAAGGCTTGATTTTGATTTAATGGTGTTTGAACAGTCACACGCAATGAATCTGAGGTCACAGCTGAAGTTAAAAACTGAGAGCTTGAGGGAGAAGTGGTCTGGCCGTAGTTTGGAGAAAATAACAAATAAAAGACTGCTGCAAAATAAAACACAGAAACTATGAAGAATCTTGTCTCAAGTGGTCTAAGTCAAGTTGAGATCATTATTGTTCTTAAAGCCACGATTGGATCTAAACACAGTCCTCAAAGTGTGGTCTTAAATAAATAAAAAATTGTCAAAAATTACATTTGCTAATAAATTGTATAAAATGTGACTATTTATGAATTAATTTACAAAACTAATATGTTTTTTTCTTTTGCTTATAGCTGCAATCCATAACTTTTTTGTTAAAAATGAGCAAATCTGAACAATCTGCTATTAAGTAAAAAATCTAAACTGTCTTTGAACTTTACCATGAATTACAACCTTAAGCTTATAATAATGATTTATAATCTCAGCTGTCAGGGAATGTCAGTTTGACTTCATTTTACTTCAACCCCATGTAAAAAAACTCTGCATGTATCTTGTGATTAAGTATTTGGCACTGCATTGGGTTATTTTTTATGTAATAATAGTATTCCATTCCAGGCTATATTATTAATATTATTTTCTCTTGCATGTTTAGTGGCTCTATATCTCCATGAGTTATGGTCAAAATACAATACATCGCAGACTCTTAAATGACCTTCCCAGCAATGTTCGGGATTCAGACAAACTTGATTAGTTTAAGTCTAAAATAATTTATTTCTTTAACCGTGTGTCACCTAATTCAGCTCCTAAACATACTTATGCCGCAATAGTTAGTTTAACCAGAACTGGGCACACACACCCATTATACCGCATGACTGTATGTCATAGCGGCCTCTCTGGTAATAGCATCTGTCTCTGCTTCCCTATATCATACTCAGTTCACCAACGTCATCTGAGGTTTAATGCCAATTTGGTGTGATGCCGACCACTGATCCATCTCATGCCCATTCCCATGTCACCAAATTAATGACAGGACAGTGACATCTGACCGCTTCCATGTGCACCCACTTCTGGGGTTTTCTGTCTACTTGAAGAATTTTTTGTGGCCCTGTTGTTTGCCCCTTGCTTACTGGGAGACTACTGACATTAGCTTAGCTTAAGGACTTCTTTAGTAAATTAGGTTAATACTAGCCTGACGTTGCCATACTCAATTCTAGTCAGAATTTGAGTCTGATACCGCTCCATTGAGCTATAATTATGAGGCGTGTCTCAACCGAAAAATGCCTCTGCACTCAATTGGATAGACCTACGACCAATCAGAGCAACCGAGTGTGTAACGTATGTTGAAATTACGTCATTGCAGCCTGACCGAACTGGTAGTTATTCGCTACAATGACACTAACATTGTGATTATACTGAGTTAGCGAATGTACATCAACACCTATTATGTTTACAACATTTCGTTTATATCACAACATGAAGTATTTACTAATTCATAGAGTAAGACTATCTCTTACCATTTGTACGTTATGTGAACTTAATCCACGGCTATAGCAATTACGTTTGCTTGAAAATATCGGAGCCTAGCATGTCCCACCACTTATTTAGCAACAAACAGTACGGGCTTCCGAAAAGAAGCTGGCAACGACCGCTAATTATATCCATCTCGTCGTGCACGCTGAGTTGCATCGCCGTGATAACGTTAGCCATTTCAGTTGCGACCAACTTTTGCCGAATAGGACATCAACAAATGCCCTGCTCGCGTTTCTCTGTTCCTCTTTTAAAATCAATGCTCTGTCGATATCTTTTAGTACAGACTCAATGTCAGAATCCACACATCTGAACTCTACAGCGGCAGCCATTCAACACACGCGCTCTTTGGTGACGTGGTTCATTACGTTACTGTTGATTATCTGTCCATCATCGTATAAAGCCCGCCCTGACAATTTGATTGGTTCGACCAGCATTTGTCCTAAAATAGTAGCTCCTCAACGCAGAAACCCCAGACCCATCTTCCCGTTTACAAAATCTTGTGGGCGGGGCTAAGATGGGCTGGCACCCAGGCTAGGTTAATACTTGTATGTAGTTTGGAATGTTGTATTACTTATTATATTATTAAAATAAGAAATACATTTTAACAGCATTGTGTAACTTCATATACTTTATTCCTAAACTATATTTGAACACTGCCACACTTTGTTGCTCTTTTTGCTCAGATGGTGCAGGTCCTGACACCCCGGTGAATTTGGCCTGCAATGTTTTGTCCATAAATCTCACATTTTAATAGCTTAATCTAATTTGAGGTGGCATTAAATCAAATTTATATGAGACCTGGTGTCACTTTTGGCTACTGTAGATTTGAATGACATAACTTACCCCAAAAGAGCAAAACCACAGTATTACATCTCATGTTCATCCTCAGTGTTTCAACAGATGTCTTGTCTTTGTCCTGTTTGAGTAGAGTTGAATATAGTTAGTTAAAAACAGTTGTTCCTATCTCTCAAACTATTTATAAATGAAGGCTTATAGTGGTTTCTTTACTCCGCTACTCTGGATTAATCATAACTCTTCTGTCTAGCGGCCGTGAAGCGCAATAGTGACTATGCCGGGCAAATAGTAATGACTTTTCTAAATATGACACATAATATAAAATATCTGACGAGAGAAGTTTTTTCTTAAAAACAAATTACAATGAAAAACAAAACACTTTACATATACAGTCCGTGTCATTCTTCAGCATAAGATTAAAGTCAAACTGAATCAGAGCATGTCTGACAGTCACAGGATCTGCTCGTGCTTGGAAAACCCTCAACAAGGATGAAATATGTGCCTGTTTGTGATATCAGTTACAGGTGAATGATTTTTCTGAATGACGCTGGATGAACAGGGACTCGTACACGACTATCACAAACCACACAAACAGTTCGTCATCACTCAGGACATGCAAACTAAAATGCAGGATTATTTGATCTTCATTTATTTCATCTTGTGGAGTATATATGTACACATATGCTATGTAAACTTGCAGTACAGAAGACTCTTGTTAATCTAAAATTATTGACATCTTTCAGATTCTGTAAACACAACATGTAGTTTATAAATTAAGGTTTTTATTATGAAGGAAAAACAAAATCCAAACCCACATGGCACTGTGTGACAAAGTGTTTGCCCCTAAACGTAATAACTGGTTGGGCCACCGTTATCAGCAACAACAACTGCAATCAAGCGTTTGTGATAATTCGAGTCTGTTACAGTACTGGGAAGGAATTTTGGTCCACTCATCTTCCAAAATTTGTTGTAATTCAGCCACATTGGAGGGTTTTTGAGCATGAACCGCCTTTTTAAGGTCATGCCACAGCTTCTCATTAAGATTGATGCTTTTCCATGCAGACAACAACATAGGAAAAAAAGAACACCATTCCTTGGATAACCACAACATTTTTTTATTTAATGAATAAAACGGGATATGGCTTTAAAAGCTGGCATTAAATGTAGAGCAAGCAGTGATAGACACATTTTAATATGCTGCAAAATAGGGTTCTCAAAGACATAAGGATGACAAAAGCCAACTTCTTTTTGACCATAATTAAAAAAGCAGGAAGTAATACTAAAATCATTTGGAGTCAGTTAAAAAAACTAATGGGACATACTGTTAACAATACCAAATCACTTGAACTTCTTGTTAATGAAACATTAAGAAATAAGCCAACAGAAGTAGCGATGTTCTTAATAGTTATTTCATTGAAAATCTCATCAAGTGTTTTCCCTCTGAATATATGAATATTTCCTGTCAAGGCATACAGACAGAACCAGCATTTAATATAGAATCCATCACTTAGGCAGAAGTTATGAGAGTGATTCGATCTTTGAGGCCATCTAAAGCTAAAGATGTCATTGGCATGAATACTATTATGTTGAAAGATCACTCTCAATCTACCCAATTACGAAAATTGTTAACCTTTCATTTGATCAGGGATTGTTCCCAAATGTATGGACATTGGCTGCAGTCTTTTAAAGGAGGCAATCGCATGTCCATCTACAACTATAAACCCATAAGTATCCTGCCTGCTGGTGTTTTCCAAGGTGGCCGCAAAACTTGTTTCAGAACAAATGACAAATTATCTTAATACTAGTTCCAATCCTTTACCTCCAAATCAAATTGGTTTCCGTATTAATCACTTAACAGCAGTGGTGGCTGGTGCTAAAAAAATAAAACATTTGATAAAACACGCAAACTTTATGTTGAATTTACCTCAGATAGAAGACGCAGTTTTTCTTTTATTCTGGAGATCGCGTGCTCTTACGCTTCGGTTAACGCAATCTGACACACACACGCACGCAAACAGACACACGCACGCAAACACACACACACACACACACACACACACAGTTAAGTTGCCTAATCACAGACGTTGCAACAAAGTTGACCAAGCCACGTAAATTATAAAAAAATACCAGGTAAATAATAAAAGGCATTTGACTTACATAGCATCCAGCTAACATTAGCCAACTCAGTTTGCCACAAGTCCTGGAAAAGCATGTCAACTCAACCACGATTACTTCTTGCTGCTCAATCTGTTCCAAGCTCCTTAATCCTTTATTTATTCTTCAACCGAACGCCTTGTAAAGGGTGATTTTGTAAGCATAAAATCATATTTTCTTTAATCCCAAGGTATTTCACTTGCTTTTCACTGATCAGTATTGTATCTAGAATCTCTGGCCAACTTTGGGGGGCGGCGCCCCAGCACCCCCTAGTGACCAGCCGCCACTGCCCAACAGAAACAGCCAATTGCTATTTTGTTGAAAAAGTCAAGTCACTGTTGGATAGAGGAGGTGTAGTTGGTGCTGTTTTTCTCGATTTGAAAAAAGGTTTTGATACCATTAATCATGCAATTTTATTATCTAAATTGCAAACTTTTAACTTATTTGCAGGCACCATAAATTGGGTTGAATCTTATTTAATTCATTCGTTACATTTATATAGCACTTTTCTCAGTGCTCAAAGCGCTTTACATATGAATGGGGAATCTCCTCAACCACCACCAATGTGCAGGATCCACCTGGATGATGCGATGGCAGCCATATTGCACCAGAACGCCCAACACACCCCACACACCAGCTTTTTAGTGGAGAGGAGATAGAGTGATATAGCCAATTAGTATGAGGGATGATTAGTAGGCCAATGGGCAAGTTTGGCCAGGATGCCGGGGCACACCCCTACTGTTTTTCAAAGGACATCCTGGGATTTTTTCCGACCACAGAGAGTCAGGACCTCACTTTAACATCTCATCCGAAGGACGGTGCTTTTTTGACAGTATAGTGTCCCCATCACTATACACTATACTGGGGTGTTAGGACCCACACAGACCACAGGGTGAGCATCCCCTGCTGGTCTCACTAACACCTCTACCAGCAGCAACCTGGTATTTCCCAGGTGGTCTCCCATCCAAGTACTGACCAGGCTCAGCCCTGCTTAGCTTCAGTGGGCAAGCTGTCGTGGGCTACAGGGTGATATGGCTGCTGGTTTTAATACATCAAACTCAGTTTGTTAGAGTTAGGAAACAACCATCAGATGCTATTCCATGTCTGCAGGTGTTCCGCAGGGCTCGATCTTGGGTCCACTTTTATTGTCCTTGTATGTAAATGATCTGCCAAACGTTTGTCTTAATGTCAATATCCAAATGTATGCAGATGATCTTTGAAAATGCGGACAAGGCAGCTCAAGCTGCTGATCTGCTAACAAACTCAATGGAATAGATTACAGAATGGTTAAATCACAATTGTCTTCAATTGAATGTATCCAAATCTGTATGTATGTTTTATAGTAAATCAAAAAGTCACTGTGCAGAACCGGATGTAGTCGTAGTTGGGGAGAAATTACAAGTAGTCTCAGATTTTACATATCTTGGAGTAGGCCTACACATTGATAAAAATTTTAATTTTAAATCACATATTAAGAGTGTTTATAATCGCATTAAATTTAACCCTGCAAACTTTAGACATGTTCGTAGCTGCATGTCAACAAGGGCTGCAATGATGTTTATGCACTCATTGAGTACGTTTACATGCACAGAATAAGCTGATAATTCTCAAAAATCTGCTTATTACAGAAAACTGTTTTCATGCTTTTACATGCAAATCAATAAGCTGCCTATGCAGACAACTGCGTTTACAAGGGAATTGAAGAATGATCAGTTTTCTCGCAGGCAGTGACGTCACCACCTATAGTACACAATAGTCGTTCAAAAAGTCAACAGCATATCTGTCTTAAGCCGTACTGTTGTATCTCTTCTCGTGTCTGCAGAACCTGTAAATGTAACATGAGCTGCTACTTTAACAGTTTCTCTGCCAACTGCTTTAGTCGAGCGGAGACTTTTATGCGGTACTTTGCGCTTACTTCCGCGTGTGACGTTTATCATTCACACACGGAGACATGCGCACATGGACAAAACTGTGAGAAAGCCGGTTAAGGTGTTTACATGCCACGCGAAATCAGGGTAATGAGCAAAAAAACTACCTGTGCCGATCGGTTTTTGCTTACGCCGTTTATGGGCTTTCCCCGATTACAGAAAACCGATTTACGCGTTTACATGACCCCACGTGTTATCAGTTTATTAAGCATAATCGGCGTAAGACTGTGCATGTAAACGCACTCAATGATTATATCTCAAATCACCTACTGCATGACAATTTGGTTGTAAGCAAGCAACACTTCTTGCAAACCATTCATTTCCCTATATAAAAAACTCTTAATGTACTTGATAAGAAGCCCATAAATTATCATCATTGTCATGTTTTAAAAAATACAAACTTTTAAGTTTCGAAAATTCGATTAGATACAAAAATCTTTGTCTCATGTTCAAAATTCAACATGGATTGCTCCTCGTGTATTGAGCCAGTTTGTAAATATTGTACCACATACAAACAGATGCACAAGTAGTGCAGTAAGATGTGATTGAATTGTCCCGTTGAGGAAGAGTATATTTGGCCAAACAGCCTTTTCTGTCAGGGCCGCTCGTGAATGGAACCTTATACCAACACATATTTGGAATTTTAAAACGTATGCTTCTTTTTAATTTCACTTAAAGAAGTGACTAATAGAAAATCAAGATGGTCAACACTACACATAGACACTACATCTTGCTGCTATCTTAACATTCCTGTCCTGCCTGCTTGTGCCACTTGTGCTATTGTTAACTGTGTGTAGATGAGTATGGAGTTGATGTTGATATTGACTAATGGTGTTTACTTATGTACTGATTTTGTTTTTATTTAGTTTTTTGTTTTACTTATACCAATAGTTAATTTTATTTGTATTAAATTAAGCTTGTATGTACGAATGTATTATTTTTTAGGTGTGACATTGTAAGATCTGTCCAGGGCCAACAGATGTAAAATAGCCTTTTGGCTAATTCTGGCACATTGTACATTTTTAAATGTATTGTTAATCTGCATTGTCCCTGTTAAATAAACCTGAAACTAAAATGAAAATTGACTAGGCCACTCTAAAGTCTTCATTTTGTTTTCTTCAGCCATTCAGAGGTGGACTTGCTGTTTTGGATCATTGTCCTGCTGCAGAACCCAAGTTTGCTTCAGCTTGAGTTCACAAACAGATTGCCGGGCGTTGTGCTTCAGGATTTTCGTGTTTTCATTTATATCAGCCAGTCTTCCAGATCCTGAAGCAGCAAAACAGCCCCCAACCATCACAGGTTTACCATATTTTACTGTTGATATGATCTTCTTTTTCTAAAATGGTGTGTTACTTTTATGCTAGACGTAATGGGACACACACCTTCCAAAAAGATCAACTTTTGTCTCGTCAGTACACAGAGTATTTTTCCAAAAGTCTTGGGGATCATCAAGATGCTTTCTGGCAAAACTGAGCACAGCCTTTATGTTCTTTTTGCTCAGCAGCAAAATCACTGACCTTAACTGAGGAAAGTGAGTTCTGGAGTTGTTTGGATGTTGTTGTGGGGTCTTAAGTGACCTCTTGGATGAGTCGTTGCTGCTCTCTTTGGGTAATTTTGGTTGGCTGGACACTCCTGTGAAGGTTCTCCACTGTTCCATGTTTTGCCATTTGTGGATGTTGGCTCTGACTGTGGATCGTTGGAGTCCCAAAGCTTTAGAAATGGCTTTATAATCGTTTCGAGACTGCCAGATCGCAATTACTTTCTTTCACATTTGTTTCTGAATTTCTTTGGATCTCAACATGATGTGTAGCTTTGAGGATCTTTTGGTCTACTTTAGCCTACTTTGTTTGGCAGGTCTTATTTCAGTGATTTCTTGATTGTGGCCTGGGTGTGGCTAGAGAAACTGAACTCAGGTGTCATAAACCACAGTTAAGTTATGTTTTTAACTGGGGCCAAACACTTTTTCAAACAGAGCTATGTAGTTTTGGATTTTGTTTTCCCTTAATAATAAAAACCTTCATTTACAAACTGCATGTTGCGTTCACTTGTGTTATCTTTGACTAATGTTTACATTTGTTTGATGATCTAAAACATTAAAACGTGAGAAATATGCAAAAACATAAAAAATCTGGAGGGGGCCAACACTTTTTCAAACCACTTTATGGATTTGATACTATTTGTTCAAAAGTCATCTGATATTTATTCATTGATTAATTTGTGAAGTATAATTGGAAAATGCACATGAAAGAAACATCTATACAAGAGGTTAAGCTCTATTGTAGACATAGTCACGGTGTTTACATGACACAAATCTCTTCAACCATGACTAAATTAACAAAACACATTTTAAGATAACTTGCTATGCAAGAATATTGCACACACACACACACACACACACACACACACACCAAGAAACTGATGAAGAGCGTCGTACTAGCAAGGCTATTGACCAAGGCAAGGCAAGTTTATTTGTATAGCACATTTCATACACAGAGGTCATTTAATGTGCTTTACATAGAAATGAGAAAACAATGTATAAGAGAAAAAACTTATGTGGAAATAATGGACAAAAAATCAAAGATACATGAATTTAAAATATCAATTAAAAGAAAATAAATGTGATTTTAATAAAAACAGTTTTTACGAATCATCCGGGACTGAAACTGTACAATAAAATGCATTCAGAGCAAATCTTGCTCATTTCTGACACCAGCATAATAGCATGAACCTGTTGTTTACACAAGAGTTCCTCATACTTTTGTGTGTGATAAAGCTTTAGTCATCTGACAATCTACGTCATATCTTCTGCAATATTCACATTATCAATAAATATTCATATTATTAGTATTGGTATATTATTGATGGCAAATGACAAACTTTGATAAACAAGAATTTGGCCATCAGGAAAAGGATAAAGAATTCAATGAAGTACATTTCACAGTCTTAAAATAAGACATTGTACTCACGGCATTCATGCAATACTGGACTGACTTGACCGAGAGCGTTGGAGATGATCCAAACCTGAAAATCCTGAGGATGAAAAATAAGAGATCTGTATTTATATCTGTCTATTCATTAAAATAAAATACACGCAAGTCATACAAATTACCTTCAGTTTGACATTTTTTGAAAATCTTTATGATTTCAAGGCGCAGACTCTGAAGCGAGAGAAACTAGTAGAAGAACCTGTTGGGTGAGAAATTTCTTGTTGTGATACCTGTCATGCAAATAACTCATGAGCTTCTCGTTTGTTTCTATTATTGCAACACAATTTTACTATAATAAAATACAAGATATGAACATGCAAAGGTCATTCCAGTTTGCAGATGCTTTGTAGAAGATGAAATTATGATTTACAGGCATTTTTCTTTATCGCAACAGTACACAAAAACGTACTGGTTTCTAGTTTTAAATGGTTTAAAATAAGTTCTGTCCTTTAAATTTGGAGTTAAAAATTAAAGATTGATCTAGACAAACTCTAACTCTCATTCAGTCCGCATTAAATTTCAATTACTGCTTTATTGAAGATTGTTGGTGTGTATGAGTATCAAACAGACACTGACTGGTGAGATAACTCTTACATCAGACAACTGTTTTTGCTTTAATTTAATGATTTCAAGATACAGTAAACAATTGTTTTAATTGAAATTCACCAACCAGATCCATGTTACATTGAATATCTTATGTGCTGCTTCATGATTTATGCCTATATTATTAAAATAAAGTGAGGTCTTTTCACTTTAATTTGAACAAATGATACAATATAACACATTAAAGGGCGTGTTGCAGGTTAACCACCACTGTCGATTAATGGGTACATAAATCACTCAAGATATGTGTATAATTTTTAAAATGTCTCAAAAATAGTCTTAAAGACCCCTTTTTTACGTTTTTGGTATTAACGGTTTTTTTAACGCAATTCTGCGATGACGTCACGTTGGGGAGAAGTGGAGACAGACTCAGTCAGAGCCATAGAGATAGATGAGACATTTATTGCTGTTTAATACTTACGTATATAATTTGGAAATCATATATACATCGTAGGAAATATATAATGTGTTATACTGCAAAGTTACCTTGCTAATTATTATTTATGATATATGTGGAGATAAATAAAACTTCGCAAATCTGCTGATTTGATCCATTCATGTCCTGACCACCAGGCTAGAGATTTTTAAACATTCTTAATCCACACTTACTAGTCTATCAAATAATATCTCAAATATATTGTTTTGTGATATAAAAGGATGCTTTGTTATATTGTTTATGCGATTATAACGAATCACACGATCATTTTATACGCAGCAGCAGCAGTCAGCACACTCGGATCCGACCGCATACATACTGTAATAAACAGGCGTTCGGCGGCTTTTTACATCACGACAGACTATGACATTTGAGGAGGAACCGCTCATTGATCACCGTATTTTTATAAATCCTGTACATGTTTGGACCTGCCGAACAGGTTGAGCACTTTTATATACTTTATTGAGCAGAGAGGCTGCCTGCACAGTTTGACCAGCGGGCTGCGGGAACCGGCGCACATCACGCCGCCAGACGGTTTCGAAATGTATAACTATTATCAGATCAGCCCACCGGGAAAGTCCCGACTCTCTCGATTGCCATTCCGCTACTGGCTGTAAGGAAGTGAGTGCGTTTTGGTTGCTGGTCGACCCCGCGAACAGACGTGACGTGCTTCACTCACCTTCCAGGATTAGAGACATGCTGCCAAAACCGTTTGTGCTGAAGATCGCATAAAGTTACACCCATTTCAGGCAGGATCATGGACCCCCTCAAGCCAGCATGCACGAGTATGTTAATTTTTGTTTACTTTCTACACAAAGTTATGCTAACGTTATGCTATCTGGCTGTCTGCCTATCTCTCTATACTAGCCTATCCATCTGTCTGTCTGTCTATCTATCTATCTATCTATCTGTCTATCTATCTATCTATCTATCTATCTATCTATCTATCTATCTATCTATCTATCTATCTATGTATCTATGTATCTATGTATCTATCTATCTATCTATCTATCTATCTATCTATTTATCTATCTATCTATCTATCTATCTATCTATCTATCTATCTATCTATCTATCTATCTATCTATCTATCTATCTATCTATCTATCTATCTATCCCAGTCTCCTGAAAATGCGTATAAATAGCACGAAGTGTAAAACTTGTGCAATAAATACGCCAAATTCCACTTTGGCGTGCATATGATACGCAAGTCCTTCCCATTCACTTAAACGGTGCATCTTTTTTGTCGTTTTATTTATTGGTTTCTCAATTTTTTTGCTATTTTTTACCATTTTCGCTTGGGTTTAGGGTTAGAACAACTTTTTGTTACATTCTAACCCAAACCCCAACTCTAACCCCAACTCCAGCGACCATGGCTTAAATATGGACAAAAACATGAAGAAACCTGTATATTAAATAACCTCATTAAGCAAATCTAAAATCTAACCCTAAACCCAAGCGAAAATGGTTTAAAAAACAGAAAAAATTGAGAAACCAATAAATAAAACGACAAAAAAGATGCACCGTTTAAGTGAATGGGAAGGACTTGCGTATCATATGCACGCCATCTATCTATCTATCTATCTATCTATCTATTTATCTATCTATCTATTTATCTATCTATCTATCTATCTATCTATCTATCTATTTATCTATCTATCTATCTATCTATCTATCTATCTATCTATCTATCTATGTATCTATGTATTTATCTATAATCTGCGCTATCAGAACTGTACTTTACTCGTCTTTCTATAGTCACTCTCAATGGTCTCAAGGCGGCTTTGGTAAATTCTCTCCCCAGCGTGATGTCATACAGTGCGTTGTGAGGGAAAGGAGAATCATTGCAAACCGCTGTACTTTTTCATACTTTTTCGGGTTTTGTGATACTCAACAACATAAAATACAATGTTTATTATCAACAAGCAAATTGCACAAATTCGTTGAAAAATGTAACCTGCAAAACGCCCTTTAAGGTTATAAACTGTGTTTTTACTGTTTCAAAAATACAAATTTATAAGCATTAGTCAAACTGAAGGTGTTATGAAAAACATAAACTCGTGTTGTTGTTGTTGTTGTTGTTGTTGTTGTTGTTGTTGTTGTTGTAGAGGTCTTGTGTACACGTGAGCAATTTTGTTTCAAAACTATAAATGATCCTTTTTTTTATATGGGGGTTTAAGCAAAGATCTCTGTCCACAGTACACATGACTGTAAACACTTGAAATATGATTATTTACTTACACTGAGCATGTGTGCAAGATTAAAGCTGTTGCAGATACTTTAATATACATTACATTACACTTGTTACTGAACTAGTTTAGCCTTCAGGGCGTTTCTGTCTCATCACAATCATATTGTTTCTCAGATGCATAAAAATACTTCTTTGGCATATTGTGTTACAAAATATTGTGTTGAGTAACTGATAGTATTACTAGTTTATGTTAATAAGCTTACACGGTAGAGAGAGAGAGAGAGAGAGAGAGAAAGGGGACCCCAGCTAAGGGGCTTGCACATGCGAGACAGTCCATGGTTTGGGCCTTCAAAAGTTCATGGCCCTTAAAATCTTACAGCACCTCTGTCGACACAGGCAGAATTTCTTTGTCCTGCTTTTATGTGGCGATGACAACGTGTGGTTAAAAACTAAAACAAATGATTTTGAAAGTGGGGGGACATGATATGGAGGGGCATGTCCCCCCATCTCCAGTGACAGATTAACATTAGTGCCTTTTCGATTTAAAATGAATTACTTTTGCTATGATTACGCTTGGCATCCACACTACTCTGGAGTTTTTTAAACCCCAGAAACTGAGACTGGGTAAATGCTGTTTAAGAAATCAATGGAAATATATGCTGTAATCTGCTATAGTTGTTCTATTCAGTTCATTTTAGAATCCCGTTGATAAAAACAGACAGAAGAATCATTAAAGAGTTAAGCTCTTCTCTTACTGTTTCAATGATCTGTTGTTATTTTTGCTTTATTGAAGCTACTGATGTGTGAAACTATTTTATTTACCTCATGAATAATGTGAATAATAATAATAATAGCTATACAAAAATCAAATAATAATAATAATAATAATAATGCTAGCTATTCAAGCCTTGCTCAAGCATATTTTGCCCCAGCCTTATTTAAGGCAGATGGTAAGTTTCTAGAAAAGATGTATCGTTGTTGTTGTTTGGCATTTTATAAATGTTATAATGTTATTGGTGTGTGTACAGTATGTCTGAGACTGCCTGTGAAAACCAGACTAAAGTCTAAAATGTTATTGTGGGATAAAGAACATCACAGTTTGATTTTAAGCACTCATTTCACTTTGATTTCAATCTCTGACATGACATTACACACACTGTAAAAAATACTTTGCTGCCTTAAAATGTTTTGTTAAATCAACTCAAATTTACAAGTCATGTCAAGAGAGATGAGTTGGCACAACTTATAAAATATAGTTGAGAAAAGTCAACTTCATTTTATAAGTTATTACAACTCGCCTGTAGTTATAACAACTCATCTCTAGTCAAGATAAATAATAGTAAGTTGAAATGACTTGACTTCTTTTTTTCAGTTGAGGAAATTGACCGAATTAAAACCCATCCTTTTATACAATGATTTGGAGATTGTTCTGCATGCCTTTTTATCAACCCGGTTAGATTATTGTAATGCTCTTTATTTAGGCATAAGTGAATCACTGGTTACTCGTCTTCAGTATGTACAAAATTTTTTAACAAATACAAGAAAACGTGATCACATAACACCTGTATTGATAAACCTTCACTGGCTACCGGTTAAATTCAGAATTCAATACAAGGTGTTAACGTTTGTTTTTAAAGCATTACACAATCAAGCTCCTACATACATAAATGATATGTTAATCCCATATCGGTCTCAACGCCAATTACGCTCTTCTCCGAATATGCTGCTAACCGTTCCTCGATCTGGATTGAGGCGTAGTGGAGATCGAGCCTTCTCTGTTGCGGCCCCTGCACTTTGGAATGAGTTGCCGCTACCACTGAAATCCCTGCCAAGCATGGAGACTTTTAAAAAGGGTTTGAAGACTTACCTATTTTATAAAGCGTTCGATATCTGATAGGGTCTGGGAACTGTGAGTGATTATGTGTTTGATTTGTGGTGTCATGTTATGATGTTTTGTTTTGTTTTGTTGTTTGTTTTTAGAATTATTGGAATTTATGTGTAATTTTAAAGCTGTTTTACACTTATGGACAGCATTCTGGTCCATTTGAATGGTTTTGAAAGTGCTTTATAAATATAAAAGTTGCTCTTCTAGTGCAGGACTGTTAGTCACTCCAAAGGTCAATTTAGTGACTATGGGAGCAAGAGCTTTTTGTGTTGCGGCTCCTAGGTTGTGGAACTCCCTTCCACAAGATATTCGTCAAGCAAACACCCTTCTCTCCTTCAAAAATCTCCTAAAAACACATTATTTCTCTGAATATTATTCCTCTGCGTTTAGTCTATATATTTTTTTTTTCTCTGTCCTTTACATTATTCTTGTAAGTGACTGCTAATTTTGTTGACTTTCATGTTTGTATATGATTATCCTGTACTATCCTTGTAAAGCGACCTTGGGTGTTGAAAGGCGCTATATAAATAAAAATGATTATTATTATTATTATTATTATTATTATTATTATTATTAAAAGTTGAGTTGAGTTGAGTAAATCCGAGTTGATTCAACAAAAAAATTTAAGGCAGCAAAGTATTTTTTACAGTGCAGTCAATATTAAACATGTCAAGGTTATATTTTACAGAATGTCACACAGAAACAGATTTACCAGAGATGATTGATGATTTGTGCTTCTATAAACTCTGTCACAGACTTTTCCTAATGTATATTTTTCCTTTTGTCTCTACAGGCTGTACTTATATTTATTCACTACTGTAAAGCTGTGGAAAGCACTATAGATGTAAACTTGAATTGTAATAAAATACACCCCAAAAACTGGATTGAAACAGATGTTTTACAGACACAGTCTTATGCTGCGCTTTCACATGACGATCACATGACTGAAGACTCTGTCAATGTTCAGCACCAATGCCACAAAAACACAAACGCATCTGAAAGTGAGAGAGACCATTGTAAACAAAGAAACAAATCCTAAAAACTGATTCCAGATTTTGGTCTAACATCAAAGATCATTTCTAAAAGAGATTTACATAAAAGCTGCTAAATATTTAACTGGTGCGCAGTCAGTAGTCTCTGATTTTACCTTTACAAACTCACCTGAGCTGATAATCATTGATTGGTAACACTTTTATACAATAAGGTTTTATTTGTTAACAACAACAATGAGAAATATAGTATAGCATTTATTCATCTATGTTATTGCTAGTTAATGCCAATGTAATTGTTCATGTCAGTATATTGTGCATTAACTAATGCTGACAAACAAAACCTTATTATGAAGTGTAACGCGTTTGTTTTACTCTAGAAATGTTGGATTTGTTGAGACACTGATGTTGGTGCATATCCGCTGTTGTGACAACATGCCCCTCTGCTACATTACAGTTTAAAAATAAATCATCATTTCAAAAACAATTTGAGCAACAACGTTTATTAATAAAAAAATGTAATTGGGCAATCTAAAATGAAAATATTGTAAAGCTTATTTCAATCTATGTGACACTAAGAAAAGCCATTATAGACTTGTCATTAGTAACGTGAGAACGAGCTAAATAAATCAATTAAAGAATTAGGTTACAGGGTGTGTTCGGTAAAATATAGCATGACTATGAGGTTTGATCTGCATCCAGGAAATCAACATTCAGATAATATCTTTCATACCAAACCCTCACCGACAGAAAGGCATTTTTGTTCAGAAGTGAACTCGTTTCATTCTCAGACAAAGAGAGCTCATTAAGTTCTTTCACAACACACATCCTTCGTTTCATAGGTGTCACTCGAGTCATCTTGAGGGAAATGTTTTTAGATTTATGAGATCAATGTATTTACAGCACAGGTTTAAGTCTCAATCCGTGTGCTTTCTTTAAATGCTGTCTAGCAGTGCTTCAAGAGAACAGACAGCAGACCAAACACAACTGAATCAATACTAATTCAATACACGTATGCGGTTAATTGTGTAAAAGAAACCTCTATTAAAATTGACATTCATTATTTAAATGACTCTAAGTTAGGAAAGCTAAAATCATTTTATTTGTGTTTAAACTGTAAGGATTATAATGGACTGCACACTATACTGTACTGTATATAAATGGTTTTGTTTATACAAATGTGGTGTGTGGGTGTGCATCAGTGTGTCTTACATTCACTTAACAATGGTTAAATGATGGAGGATTAAATGACTAGAAAGGCCAGGGTTTTGTTTTTTTTAAAGATTATAAAGTATTATAATCTGTTCCAACATCGTCTGACTCGATGAGAGATCATTATAAAGAGCTGAGTAAAGAAATAAATCCTCCTGATGTTTCATTAACCACAACAACTTATCAACTTAACCAAACTAAATGACATCACTCAAACACAACAACAAAGTAAAATGCAATGTTATTTGACCCTGAAGAGAGATTTCAGACTCCATCTTGATCAGATCCAGACTCACTATAGAGACGACATGACTGCTACAGGACGAGAGGTTGTGTGTCGCCACTGTACACGGATATACCGACAACCTTCTACCAAAATATCAACTGTTGTAAGATTAAAAATCTAGGAATTTATTACTCTGTCACAACCCCCATTTCCTTCCGATATCATCTGCATTCCTGTGCTCATGACTGTTGGCAGGTCGTTTATCAAGTATCGTACAGTGGAGGTTAAAGGTCATCTTCTGATTTGTCAGTTTGAATCTATCATGTTAGGTTTAGTCACATGGTCAAGGGATAAAGGTTAAGGTTTCATGAGCTCTGGGCTTTTTCCTTTTGCTTCTTTCTCTTCTTCTTCTTCTTCTTCTTTGCGTTGGTCTCCATGAGCTCGGTGGATTCTGTCTGCTTTTCTTCTTCGTCTGAGCTCTGGGGTTCAGGCCATCAAGTCAAGCTAGTTTTCAATGATGTCTTTCTTTTTTCTAAACTTTCCTTCTTTCTCTGTTCTTTATACTATCAGGTCATATCTCACATACATTGGAAACAGTTCAATGTATTATAAGTGTCAGTACTGTTATTAAACCTTTTCATTTATACATCTGTTGTATATCTGAGAACGTTTGCAGTTTTCTTCTTCTTCTGAAACCTGAGATTCCTTACACTGCACAAACAAGACATTTAAACATCTATCAAACATTGAGAAATTGATCTTTCTGTTAGGACTGCTGTGTGTTAGCAGCACAACATGTGTCTGCATGAGAAAATCAATCTGGGGTGCATTTCCCAAAAGCATGTTAGCCAACTACTGTCGTCATTTTCGTCGTTACTGACAAACTTTCGTGTTTCCTGAAACCATAGTTCAAACGAACATTCGCAAGTTGCATCGCAAACTTGTGTGGTTTGAACAACATCTCTTCACCTGTCGTTAGAAGCATCGATCCTTGTTATTATAATATGTAGACTTACGTTAATCATGCCGTTGAACAAAATAAGCAAAAAACATGTAGTACAGTCTAATATCCATCATTCTAAAATTAAAAAATGAAAATTTAATTTTACGTCTTTAAGTTTGTAAACAGAATTAAAGCGCTGCATTTGAAAACTGCGTATGTGCACAGTCATACGAGCTTTAAGACCCTGGGGAATCCCTGGGAGGAGTGACGTAAAAGAGAACTTGCGTATGAATTAATTATCTTAAAAATAAACAACAGATAACTAAATCACAATAACAAAATCAGTCTTCCAATGCAATATATGTTATTTACAGCAATAATCTGACATTAAATCGATTTACACAGATTAATTAGTACTTCACCTCCCACGTGACATCATCAACTATGTTGTTAAACCAACATGGTTCAAACGACGAATGTGCAACAAAGTTACTATGCTTTTGGGAAACAGTCGTGATAAGACTATGTATATCGTACTATGGTCGTTCAGCAACGAGTTACGTCATTGTTCAGGAAACGCACCCCTGATCTGACTTCATGTCTCCATTATATTTATATTACTTTACATATGCTTTATTCTGTTATTTTACTTTGTTCTTACTCCTTTATTTTATTTTTATAACTTACTATTTTACTTTTACTGTTGCACTATATACTTTTTTTTCTTTCATTTGCACTTTTATTTTTATGCAGCCCAGCTGTAAATGCTTTAGCAATACGAATCCACAGTCTATGCCAATAAAGCACACTTAAATTGGAGAATTGAAAGAGAGAGAGAGAGAGAGAGAGAGAGCTTCATGTGTCCACCACACGTGTCGTTGTGAGTCGGCTGGTGTTGACATTAAAGCAGTGCTTCTCAAACTTTTTCTGCGTGCGGCTCATTGTGTACAGTGCATTCCTTCATTACCCCTCAAAGAAAATGATGGCATAAAATATTTCAAATCTTACAATTTGAATTAAACAAAACTTTTTAAAGTATTCAATGTACTGTTGTTTAGTAGATTTATTTTTCAAAATTTACACAGAATTAATAATAAATTAATGTATTTTACAAAATGAACTGGGGCCCCCCTGGCACCATCTCATAACTCCCAGAGGAAAATGGCCCCAAGTTAAAGAACAACTGTAATAAAGGACCCGAAGTGGCCAAACAAACAGCTGTCTATCATTTTAGTTCAGCCTTGCGTCTGTCTGAAGAGGTGGTGTTTACCCGATGTTTAAATGTCATCTAAACAATATTTATGATGGTTAGTTACGAAAGTGTGCGTGAGTGGATGGATGCGTGACGTCACAGCGGTCGGGTGTGGCTCATGTGCATGCGCGTTATGCCTGATGCTTTACAAAACGAAAGTTGTGTTTGATGGGGCGAAACTCTGGCAACGCCTTCCATCTCAGATGTTTGACGTTTGACATTTTACGCAATGAATGTTTTATGTGTTTGGAATGTTGTTCAGTCCTGTCTGAGGGTGAGCAGTTTCCAGAAACAAATGATATTCTTTACATAACAGTGTATAATGACACACTTGAAGACACTTGAGCCTACACAAGTGAGCCTTTGGCTATAGTGTAAGTAGCACTTACTGGGTACATTTGTCCTGAAGAAAAACATTTAGTCAGGTTTTTGGTGACATCGGTAAACTATTTCAAACTGGAAACTATTTAGTTGTTATTCATTTAAATTTCTGCTGGCATGCCTCAAATCTCAAATGGCATTTGATTTCTTTTTGTCAAAGGATTTATTGACAACACAATTAAAAGTATAGTTTTTTATTAGCCTATGATTCCAAGAAACTTTAACACAAAAAATAATTTGACTGAATTGTGGGCAGCTAAAAATGCTTCCTCTTGGCTTCAATGCTAATATTGGTTTAAAGCACAATGTAAACCCAGACAGTATAATGTACTCTTTTAAAATGAATGAATTGTACTCAAACCTGTGAAAAAAAGATTATTCAACTTAAAAGTTTATGTGTGTTCAAGGATTTCACCGCTTTGAGTTCCACAAACTCAAATAAAATGAGTCATTTAGCCAACTCAAAAAAAAAACAGCAAATAATTACAGATATTTGGTGTACGTAAATATTAAATGCAATGAAATACTGTATAAACTTTTAAGTTTGGATTAAATACAATTTATAAATATTATTTATTTAAAAATGTTGAGTTCATTGCAAAAATCTATCTATCATTGCAAAAATATTTAAGTTAATAATTTTATTACACAATCAACACACACATCTATGTTACAAATGAACACTTAGGGCCGGTTTCCCGGACCAGGATTAGCTTAATCCAGGACTAGGCCTTAGTTTAATTAGGAAATATAACTGGTTTTAAACAACATGCCTTACTAAAAACATTACCTGTGTGCATCTTAAAGTAAAACAAAGGGCCCTGATGTATTTTAAGATCTCTAAGTGAAAGTTGTTTTCAGTTTGGAGAGCTCTTAAAAGTGTTTAAGTCTAGGACTAGTCTAATCCCTGTCCGGGAAACCGCCCCATAAAGTTTGTTTGTGTGATCTACCGTTATCATACAATTATACAGAAAGTGTCAGGAGTGCAAACGTTACATTGTAACAAACAGAGGGGTTGTTGTAACACCTGCTAGAAAAGAAACACAAATAATTCAATCAAATTCTGTCTATATACTAAAGGTGGATATTGTTTATATATCTGCCTATAATAGATATCCACACATTCCCCGAAGGAATGCACCGTACACAAGGGGGGCCGCACGCTGAAAATGTTTGGGATCCAGTGATCTAGTTTATTCATTGTTTTGTTTATCTTGCTGGTGTTTCATTTTGCCCCCTCGTGGGTTTTGTTTTTCTGTTTTGTTAATAAAGTCTAGTATTTTTCTATCGTTGTCTGCGTTTGGGTTCGTGTTCTGCAATACCTGACACCCAACTCAGAAATAAAAAAAATCATAAGATGAAGAAATGTACTTCCATGTCTCCAAAACACTCTTTGTTCAATATCTTAACCAAAACACATCAAAACTTTTCACAGATTCACCGTAGATCTTCTGACAGTCAGTGAAAAAGCCCAGAAGCAGAAATTGCTCAGCCCTGTAGAAATGTGTCAAGTAGCCGTGTTACACTTAACCCCGTGTTAGTTTGTGCCCCGCTCACCCCTACTCTGAACTTGTCTAGTGTTACGCTGCACCTTTGTAGGACAATGAGTCTATGTATGATAATTATTATGTATGTACAGTATGATAACAGTGTATATGATAAATCATCTAGTCTAGTGTATTAAATTACCCAATAAATGACAGCAAAATCAAACTCTTCCTTGTATTGAATAAGAGATTTATTTATTGAAATACATCTCATCATAATAATTCAAGAGAAGCTGCTGCTGGACACGCCCTGTCGTGTAATTGGCCGAGAGCGTACATGAGAAGAGCTCGTGAACGCTGTGTGCATGTGGAATGTGTTCATGGGTGTGCATTTCTGGCATGCTTCAACGCTGTGCTAAAAACAGTCGGGTTAATACCTGATTAACATGTTCAACAGGAGGTGTGTAAATAACTTCCGCTGATAAAAGATCTGAGAGTGGAAATGTTTGCAGGGTTTGACGTAGTTTTAAAATACATCACGTTGTGTCTAAAAAAACACATGCAGATTTTTGGGATCTGCTGAACCGTGGGAAACGTGAGAACATAAAAACAAAGTTAGATTTGACATTTTAATAGTATTGGTCTTAAGTACATTTTTATTGTCATGAACATTATTAAGACAAACGAAGTGAAATAATGTTTTTAATTCTCATTTTTACTTGTAAACAGACATTGTTAACAGCACAGAATCACATGTGAAGTAGAGGTGTGCTGATGTGACGTGGATTGGGGTGCATGTGTACCTTCTGAAACAAAAATAAAATGATTAGAGATTTAATATTCTGAACTAATGTTACACGCTAGGTGATTTGGTCCAGAAACATTTTTTTGTTATACTGGTTGAAAATGTCTTCACATCCTCGTGTAAATTGTAGGGAATAAAATTAAATTAAATTGTTAAATTGTCAGAAAATAATTCAAAATATTAAAAATAATGCTCCGCTTTGTGTCGTGCCACATTACCAACTTGTGTGTGCATTATTTTTGAATAATTTAACAGGCCATCATCAATTATTCCTTACATAAATATCATCTTCTGTGGAAGGCACATTCACCCAATTATTGCATTTCAAATGTCACACTATGTATTTGTGTCTCTGTGCACCCCGCACGTGCATATAATCTCTCTGGAACAAGAAACAGTCAAAAGAAGAGTGTTCATGTTTTTAAAGCTACTCTGCTATGGCTATAGTCTCTCCAAATAAATGCAAATTTCACAAATATATTGAAAGCTGATCTATGTCCACATAACCTGCTGTTACAAACCCAAGACAAGTCGCACAGGCTTTTGTTTGTAACCTAAAGTTTATATATAGAAAGTTTCTTTTATGTGTGTACTCCTGACACACCAAATATAAACACACCCATACTCAGTCATTCTTCATTTCAACATTCAATCTTCAATCATTTTTTTTATTATCATGAAAAATATTCATCTTTACTAACAGATTTGAATGTTTTGACCACTCTCAGTATGTTCTTTCAAACCAGGATCATCCATTTGACTTTGCTGTTTATTATTGACCTGTGTGACCTGTGTGAGAAAAAAAGACAAAGTTGATGTTTGGCTTTGTTGACATTGTGCTAAATTCTTTGTTAAAGGTTGGCCTTACCACATCTTCACTGAATACAATCAAAGCTAAACTGGTTTTCTATAGCAGAAGTATCTCACTTACTTCTATAAAGGGTTGTTTGAAGGATCTCATGTATTGTGTTACAGCTTAAGTTATTGAATGAGAGTTGACAGTTTCTTTATTTATTCGTGTGGATTAGTGAAAAGAATTGATTATAATTGCTGTGTCGGGAAACCACATGTAAATCATCTCTTTCAATTCTCTAATAAATCCTTTACAGATTCAGTTCACCATATACGGCTGATTTTACAAGAATCCTTTACAGAAAACATTTCAATGTTTTCATTTCATTTTTCATTTATTTATTTATAAAGGACAACACACATTAATCAACATTTCGGTGAATGTGCCAGTGTTAGCTAGCTGGCTAATTTTCAACTGTAGTCCTTTGGCCAGATGTTTTCGGACCAGAAAACAACAAGAAAACAGCAAAACAATTAATACAGGTTATACATACAAAATACAACAAAACATTCTTCAATTCGTCTTCTGTGAAACTTTTATTCATAAATGTGGCCGATTTGCTCATTTAAATGATTTTATTTATTTATGAAGACAAAGAACGGCTTGATTTGCTTTCTGACATCACCTGTCCGACTTTAAACAAATAGTTTCAAATTCATTCAATAAGCAGTTATGAGTTAATTTGGACCTTCTGTAATTCATAGGTACAAACCACTCAGAATTATATTCAGACAATGAATCATTATTGTAATGAAGAGCTGATAGGCCTGTCATGTAGGATCTATAGCGACCTCTAGTGGAACACCACTGATATTTCACAAAGGACAAACACACACACACACACACATACACACATATTATGGAGCCCTGCCTAACCTTCACACTCAAAAATGATTTAAAGGTTGTTGGTTTTGCTTAAGCAGTTTAGTTTAATGCTACACATTTGTTTTAGTTTTTTAGTTTTGTTTAGGGAACACAATTGCAATGCATAATACTGAAGTAACTCTTTGACATAATTTAATCTTTTCTTTTAAAAAAAAATACTCAACTCATTAACTGCTTGTTCAGTTTACTTAATCCATTCGTGTTGAGACAACATAAATAATTTTCACTGGCTATGTAAGGATATTTATGTAAGGAATAATTGATGAAGCTATGAAGAGGACTGAGTTCCCAGCATGCTTTGCTCTTATGACAAATGAATATAAAATTAAGTACTAAACTGTATGTTTTTAAGATGAAAGTTATGGGGATGTGTTATCGTTTGTTATTCTGTAATGTTAAAATTCAAAAGTTTTCTGTTATGTATTTTTATATAGCGCTTTTCACAGTTGTATATCAAAGCAGCTTTACATTAAGCAGGGAAAACACAGAAAAATCAACAGACAATATAAGTAGAAAAAAACAGCAGAATAAACTTTACAAGTGAGCATATTATTAATGTAACAGAAGAGGGTGCTAAGTTAAGCCAATGTCGGCTGACTCCCCGGTGTTGGATTGTACATGCGGTGTACATGATGGATTGTATTCTGATATTAATTAAGTAAGATACGAAGGTGCTAGACCATTTAAGGCTTTGTAGGTGATTATATGCGATATGTGACTGGTAGCCAGTGTAAAGATGCCAGAAATGGGCTTTGAACTAGCTGAAGCCTGTTTACCTGATTTGCATGACATCCCCCGAGTAACAAGTTACAATAGTCTATTCTAGAGGTTTATGGCAGTTTTGGGGGGTTATCATAGTGGTTAAGTGTGAGCGTTTCACTTTGGTTCAGGACGAGCATGTTTATAGCATTCTGTCATCTATGCAGACAGAGTAAATCATGTGCAAATACTCATGCTGTAAACTCACTGGTGCTTCCTGTCATTCATTATGGTAGAAATATTTATTTCAAAAGGAAATTTAAAGAAAAGCAAATAAAGTTAGTTGGATGAACACAAATATATCCAAACAAAATAAGTTGAGTGAACTTATTTACTTTGTTTGTTAGGCTGTTTAACATTCTGTAATGTCGATGATTTCAGCTTTTACGGCTTGATGGGTACGTTTGTTGTAGAAAAACACCTGAGCCACCCACACTATAAATATCACATTTACAGTACATTTATGCATTGGCAGGTGATTTAATCTAAAGCGACTTAAAATGCATACAATCTAAATTGAACCAGTTTGTGTAAATATTTTCTGTAAATGCTTAATATATAAATATATATTTTTTTAGAATTATACATGCATGTGTGTGTATTTATAGATACATAATTATTATACACAGTACACACACACACACACATGATGTAAACTAAAAAAAAAATTCTGCAAACGATGAACTGCAATTAATTCAAATGCATTTTTCACATTTTAAAATAGTTTCAGATTTTGATTTTGAAATAGTCAAAAGACAAAACATTTCACTAAAAAACTCTACATTAAAATGAAGAAAGCAGACTGTGTCTGATCACATTTTGACCACGCTCAGTATGTCCAAATCCAAATTATTGACTTGCTGTTTATTATTGACCTGTGTGAGATAAAAAAAGACAAAGTTGATGTTTGGCTTCATTGACATTGTGTTAAAATGTTCTTGTCATTGTTAAAGGTCATGGGTTGGTCCTTACTGTAACTTAATTAAATATAATCAAAGCTAAACAGGTTTTGTAAAGCAGAAGTATCTCACTCACTTCTATAAAGGGTTGTTTGGAGGATCTCATGTATTGTGTTTTAAAGCTCATTGAATGAGAATTGACAGTCTCTTTGTCTCTGTGTTATTGTGAAGAGCTCACAGAGGCATTTAAATAGAAAGCTGACAGGAATCTACAGGTAAAGCATCTCATTCAATCCTCTATTACGTGCTTCACAGATTCAGTTCATGATATACGACTGATTTTACAAGAATTCTTTACAAACACTTTAATCCTTTACTTCTTATTCAATAGATGAGCTATAATTTCATTTGTGATGTCTGTAAGACACAACTCCAGTTTTGACTTAATCATCATTTAGATATATTGTGATCATTTCAGTCCAGTGTCTGTTGAATTTCTGTTGAATGTAAAAGACTGAGAGCAAAACAAGACCTATAAAAGAGGTGACTAAACATATAGGTTTTTCCCTAAATTTGTTTTCCTAAAATACATGTAAAAATGTCAGTATTGTGTTGTTGAGAAATGAATTTGAACTCGTTTTCTCGGCAGTATTCAAGATCGTAAAACACTGAATCTTGTCATTCCCCATTTCAATTTTCCTTTTTTTTAAATTTGGCAAAAATGTTGTCTGTAGTTGACAGAATCAAACAAAAATGATAATTTTCCTTAAAAACAAGGGACCATTGAAATGGTGTCTTATTTTTCTTCAGCTGTATGTCTTGCTCTTAACTGGTGGAAACTTGAGCTTGATTTAGTTTCTGATGTGACTCTGTCTGCTTTAAACCTGAAACTAATAGTTAAACTCTTCATTCATATTCATGTCTTAAGCACTTATCTGTGTTGATCTGGAATAATCATCAAAGTCTTTTCTGTGTCTCCCTCTAGAGGAACAACACTGATATTTGTAAGGTGGTGCTGGTGGCACAGCAAGTTTCTATTATTACATCAAAGAATGCAAGGGAACCAGATGAAGGTATGTGTTTGTAATATTTTAAAGTCTTGTTAGTATTGCCAAACAAAGCGGTGTAATGTTTTCAAAATAATACTACAAATCAAATTTCAAAATGGTTTTGTTTGCCCTTTATGATAAGTCATTTTAAGAAATGAATCATTTCTGTCATTAAATAAAGTAAACCACATTTGTGTTTGTCTTTCAGTTTGTTCAGGTTTGGGGTACATCCTTTAACTCTTACTGTATTACATGTTTATATTTAATTTGATTCATCAAATGAAGTTAAACTTCAATCAGGTTTATTTTTAGTGCTTCTCACAACACATACCAAAACAGCTTTGCAGCAAATGTATGTTTCGTGTTATAATCAGCAAGTATTTATTTATTAATAATATAGACCTATTATGTGTTTTGTTATGCAGTAGTGGTATGAAGTGTTTTAGCATTAAACTGTGATTGTTATGGATGCTGTATTCTGTTAAAGTCTGTTCCCCTCTATGTTTCCCTTAAGTGCTACTGATAGCTACTGAGATGTGTGCATGTATGTAATGTAAATTTATTGCTCTTTATTGGTAAATCAATTATTTTTACTGTATGAATCGCTAAAGTACCATAAGAGCTATTTATGGGGACGAGACTGCCCATGCCGAGTCCGAGTCAAGACCAAGTTTTTGAAGGGTCGAGACCGAGTCCGTTGGTTTTCAAATACAGTTGAGTCCGAGTCAAGACCAAGTCTTTGAGGAAGCAAGTCTGAGTTGAGACCGAGTCGAGATCAAGGCCATAAAAACATGTTAGTTTTCATATTAATGATTTAATATCACCCCAGTTAATAATCAATAGTTAAGTCTACAGACTAAGCTAGATTTGGAATTATTTAGAGGAGCAGTCTTAACGTCTTAATATGGACTATGCTTTTACTATCATTAAAAAATCACTACCACATGCATCATCTTCTGCCTATTTTTCTAAAGATAAATAAACGGCTCTGATGGCAGTATCTTTGCATTGCACCATGGGATGTCATTTTCAAATAATGGCCGTCAACACAACATTTTTTTTTTATTATTGTTATGGGTGGTTTTTATATGAACATAAAAAAATGTGTTGGTCTCGAGGACTCTGTCTGAAATTTCGAGTCCTTCTCTCCCACTGTGGTCCAAGACCGAGTCTTTGAAGGAACGAGTCTGAGACGAGTCAGAGAAAGCAGAAATCGGTCTCGAGACTGGTCTACTTCACTAAATTAAGACCAATACTATTGTGTATACTATATAATACCATTGTGTGTGTGTGTGTGTGTGTGTGTGTGTGTGTGTGTGTGTGTGTGTGTGTGTGTGTGTGTGTGTGTGTGTGTGTGTGTGTGTGTGTGTGTGTGTGTGTGTTTGTACCTGGTAATTATCACGTTGTGTTGCCCCACAAAGATAGGAATAACAATAAATTTGTGACCTTGTGGGGACATTTCAAGCCCCCATAAGGAAACAAGCTTGTAAATCAAACAGAATGATGTTTCTTGAAAATCTAAGGTACAATAAAGTTTTCTGTGATGGTTGGGGTTAGGGTTTGGGTTAAGGAAAGGGAATATAATATACAGTTTGTAAACATCATAATTTTAGAACAAACAGTATGGACAAAAAGCAAGAAGACATAGGCTATAAGATATAAGGTAAAAAGAAATAATAGAAAACGGACAAATTATGAAATATTTAATTAATGGTATTATAGAATACACTTTTTTGTATAACCTATTAAATCTTTCTAAATAAATTATAAACATTACGTAATGAAAACATTATAAGAAACACATAGAAGTAACAGACTTTGACTGATCACCGGACATCTTCTTTATATATTTTTTATTCTAATTATTAATAGAATTCAGGATGATTTTATCACTCCAGTCAAGGCCTTGCAACCATAAACACCTACGTTTATTTTCAAATGGTGTCTTCGATGACCGTATTTTATAAAAATGAAGGCCATCTTTTTTTTGTCATTCCAATTCTGACACTCAACAGCACAAGACAACTTTTTCTAGTGAGTTTTCTTGACCGCTTCACGCGTGTATAAATCTTTTCCACTGTCATTCTAACACCAAATTGCGCACACAGCTTGCTGTGATGTCTACATGCAAAAGGTCTATACAGCTGTATGATAATACAAGATATGTGGTTAGGGTAAGCAGAAACAATTAAGGTTTTTTAATGAATGCACCGACAGGGGGCCCTCACATTTAATGTTTGTTTAGGGCCCCGCAGCATCTACTGTAGGACTGACACTGACTACACCACTGGTGGTCAATCTGCATTTGAAAGAATAGAACATTTAGCTACATCAAGAAAACTAAATAAAATCAAGTTGTGGCCAGTGAAAATGCTAAAGTGGCTAATAATTTTAGATAACCATTAGCCACTGAGGCTCTTGAGAAAAACGTTCATGTGACTGAAATCAATACTCTGCTGAAAAAAAAAAACAATAAAACCATTACAGACAATTCTAATGGTTTCCATACCAATAGGAACCATTAGCTTTTACAATTAAAACCACAACAGTGTGTTTTGGGCCATATTTAATTAGAACCAATACAATTCCCAATAAAACCAATAGAATTTCTGTGATGGTGTCTATTGGTTTTCTTACCAGGGGCACGTTCAATCTCACACCGGTGCGCAACGTTTTGCTACGGTTTCCGGGTTGAACGACATGTTTCCTTGAAACGGTGTGCAACGGAATGCAACAGGTTTTAGAAGCGTTTTCTCTTGTTTGGTGGGTGTGTCAGAAATGTCAGCCCAATCAGCGGCAAGATGTATAAAACCACGCGATAGTAAAGAGACAGCTCGCTCAATGGGTTCAAGTTGGAATGTTGTCTTTCATTCTGGACGGCAAGGTCAGTGACTGTAACATCGAGGGTATTTTACAGTATTAAACACACATTTATAACGATTTCATCAGGCTTCAGAAACATTTAAAAAAGAACACAAAGAATGGCCTCTCAGCTACCGTAGTTGCAACTCTTGCGTCATCACAACAGGGCGTTCAATGCCACCGTTTCAGTTTAATAAACGTTGTGCAACGTTTTGTCAGGGCTGAAGGCAGCCCTGGTTGATGAGCAAACTGTATATCAGACATAACATGCTTAAATCTCTTACGATTATTAACTGTTTAACTGTATTATTTATCATGATGTTTTTTTAGCATTGGTTGTCATTATAAAACTATGGTTAAATTCTGAAAAAACCTTCGGTAATTTGTGTTAACCATGTAGTAAAACCATGTTTGATTTTCGTAAAGGAATCTTTCTGCATATTAACACAACAATTGGCAACCCCTCCAGCTGGTCTCAGTTCAGTGTGCGCTCATACAGCATTAAGAGGCGGCTGCTGATGTCGTTTGTAGGCGCGAGCTTTTAATTTCTCGGAACCTGCGTCGGTGACGTCATCACGCCCTGCATGGTGCGGTATCCCACGGGACGAACGCGAGCTCCCCGCGGTGTGTGATATTTAAGGCAGCAGTAGCGTCGTCGGTATAGCAGAAGCGGGACTGTATGGAGGGAACGGCGGACTCTGACGCGCCCGTTAAGGCGAGACCACCGGCGGACCGAGCGGCAGCTCTCGCCCGTTTACTGCACCGCGACTGCACGCGTCTGCTCGAGCTCTACGTGAGTAAACGCGACGATGACATCATTGTTACTGCCAATCACGCTGCAGACATAATGACTAACTTATTGACATATATAACGATACTAACGTTTTATTTCGCCGATGACGGTAAAGGACAGATTCAACTAGTTAAGAGTGGACTGCTGGTGTGGTGATCTGTCAGGTCTGACCGAATGACAAGTGCAACCGGGATTAAAACAGGCCAATAACCAGCTTGACCAGACTAAAATCCCAACTGCAGCACTGTTGACAGGTTTAAGTTGTTTATATTCAGCAGGTTTGAGTGTTTGTTTATCACTGGTAGCCTTTATTCATGTATGTTGAGATGTTGTTTGCTGTGGTTGTTTAATGGCAGCTCACATCACACATTATTACACAGTTTATTTGATGAAGTGATGATGATGATGATGATGTGTCTGCTTTCTCGATTGGGTCTTTCTTTGATTTTAACAGCTCACCACAGAAACCCTGAGGATCATTCATGATGCAGGACTAGTTACATGCTGTTTAATAGCTATGGACTTAACCAAATCTTTAACCATAACTGTGAGTAATTGTAATAAGTGTTAAAGCATAATTTGACAAACTAACATAATTATAATACAGTAACATACAGAAATATACAAACATCTGTTCTGAACGCTGCCAGGTTTACAGGCCACACACACAACACTGTGGTCTGCATTAACTACCTTTCACCTTATTGCAAATAAACCAACATTTATGGAGGTCTTAAGAGTATTATCTCGTACCGTGTGAATTTTTGCTTGTGGCTTTAGAAGATCACTTCATCTGTCTTAATGACTAGAGATGCTCCGATCAGGATTTTTGCATCCGATACCGAGAAGTGATTTCTTATTGTTGTGATCGGCCGACACCAATGCCCGATACCGAATCTTCAAGCTGATATGTGCTCTCTTTAATAACTGTAACTGTTAACGCTTTTTCTAGATAAAGTACTATTGCCTTATATGTTATATTGTTTAATCAGGTACAGTGGGGCAAAAAAGTATTTAGTCAACCACCAATTGTGCAAGTTCTCCCACTTAAAAAGATGAGAGAGGCCTGTAATTTTCATCATAGGTACACTTCAACTATGAGAGACAAAATGAGGAAAAAAATCCAGAAAATCACATTGTCTGATTTTTTAAGAATTTATTTGCAATTTATGGTGGAAAATAAGTATTTGGTCAATAACAAAAAAGCAAGATTTCTTTCTCTCACAGACCTGTAACTTCTTCTTTAAGAGGATCCTCTGTCCTCCACTTGTTACCTGTATTAATGGCACCTGTTTGAACTTGTTAGCAGTATAAAAGACACCTGTCCACAACCTAAAACAGTCAGAATGCAAACTCAACTATGGCCAAGACCAAAGAGCTGTCAAAGGACACCAGAAACAAAATTGTAGACCTGCACCAGGCTGGGAAGACTGAATCTGCAATAGGTAAGCAGCTTGGTGTGAAGAAATCAACTGTGAGAGCAATTATTAGAAAATGAAAGACATACAAGAACACTGATAATGTCCCTCGATCTGGGGCTCCACGCAAGATCTCATCCCGTAGGGTAAAAATTATCACCAGAATGGTGAGCAAAAATCCCAGAACCACACGGGGGGACCTAGTGAATGACCTGCAGAGAGCTGGGACCAAAGTAACAAAGGCTACCATCAGTAACACACTATGCAGCCAGGGACTCAATTCCTGCAGTGCCAGATGTTTCCACCTGCTTAAGCCAGTACATGTCCGGACCCGTCTGAAGTTTGCTAGAGAGCATTTGGATGATCCAGAAGAAGAGTGGGAGAATGCCATATGGTCAGATGAAACCAAAACATAACTTTTAGGTAGAAACTCAACTTCTTGTGTTTGGAGGAGAAAGATGCTGAGTTGCATCCAAAGAACACCATACCTACTGTGAAGCATGGGGGTGGAAACCTCATGCTTTGGGTCTGTTTTTCTGCAAAGGGACCAGGACGACTGATCCGAGTTAAGGAAAGAATGAATGGGTCCATGTATCGTGAGATTTTGACTCAAAACCTCCTTTCGTCAGCAAGGGCATTGAAGATGAAACGTGGCTGGATCTTTCAGTATGGCAGTGATCCCAAACATACCGCCCGGGCAAAGAAGGAGTGGTTTCGTTAGAGTAATTTCAAGGTCCTGGAGTAACCTAGCCAGTCTCCAGATCTCAACCCCATAGAAAATCTTTGGAGGGAGTTGAAAATCTGAGTTGCCCAGCGACAGCCCTAAAACATCACTGCTCTAGAGGAGATCTGCATGGAGGAATGGGCCAAACTACCAGCAACAATATGTAAAAACCTTGTGGAGACTTACAGAAAACGTTTGATCTCTGTCATTGCCAACAAAGGGTATATAACAAAGTATTGACATAAACTTTTGTTATTGACCAAATACTTATTTTTCACCATAATTTACAAATAAATTCTTAAAAAATCAGACAATGTGATTTTCTGGATTTTTTTTCTCATTTTGTCTCTCATAGTTGACGTGTACCTTTGACAAAAATTACAGGCCTCTCTCATCTTTTTAAGTGTGAGAACTTGAACAATTGGTAGCTGACTAAATACTTTTTTGCCCCACTGTATATTATTGTTTTAAAAGAGAATCAATTAAGTAAGCACAACAAACATTAATTCTACACAGAGCAATATAATTTCTCTTCAAAAAGGCTTATGTCTGATAAAATTAATGAAAATAAAACGCTTCACAGTCTTTACTGTATGAATTAAATATACACGCATTCGTAAAAGTTCTTTAGTGAAAAGCAGACAGTGATTTTATTGAGAGATGAATTGGGTTACTGTAGCTTTAAGACGTGAATGAGATCATTGCTCTGTACTCGTGCTGAATAACATGCTGTGTCCGTGTCTGTGCATCGGGTGTGCACAACATGGACGAGCAGTTGCGAGTAAATGAAAAAATGATAAATGAAAGTAAATGAAAAATGAAAGTTTAAACTGTCAAAAAAAGCATGCAAAAAAAAAAAACTTTCGGCATGAAGATGCAATGTCAGCAATATATGTAGTCTACGCTGTTTGATGGAGATGTGAAGACGCGTCACACTGCATGCTAGGAAAATACACATCTCTCTGTAAAGGCAAACAGAGAAATCCAAATCTGCAGGTCGCACATGAGCAACGGGTTATATATTGCGGCCGCATTTAGGAGCCCTATGATGACAAAAGTAAACAGAAAGATGGGTTCATGGGTAATTTAAGCGAGTACCGATCGAGTCATTTAATGCAATGATCAATCAATGCAATCTACTGCCGAATGATCAAAGCGTCCCCATCAATAACATTCACGTTACATTTACACATTAGGAAGACGCTTTTATCCAAAATAACTTCCAGGGCATTATGAGCTGTACATTTAATCGATCTTACCGAAATGCTCTATCAGTTGAGCTACAGGAACTTAAAGTAATAGTTCACCCAAACTATCACCCGTTCTGTCATCATTTGCTCATTCTCATGTTGTTACGGACTTGTGTATGTGTCTTTGTTTTGATGAACACAAAGGATGTTTGTAACTAGAATTTTATAAATGGGGTGGTCAGGGCTACTTTAGGGGATTTATAGTCATTTACATTTTATGTGTCTATTATTTGTATGTTGCATGCTTATATAGTCCAAATTAGACCAATCAGAAGGGGCCTCGCTAAATACTCGCCAAGTAGGTCTTATACCGCGCAAAAGTGATCCTAACAGCTCAAAACAGCGAGCGGAAAATAAATATGGCAGAAGTAGAGACAAGTGAATATGTATTACCTGTTTATTTCAGTATATCTAAATGGTTTTTAAAAATAGCTAATAAAAAGCATTCAACAGGGAATCAATGTCGTGCAGCCCTAATGTATAACCCTGTATCAAAAAACATGAATAAATCTTATGTTTGCTGATTACTTCACATTAATCCACATTAGTTAAATATTCCTGCATGAATTATGTATAGACTAATTTTAAATCTTTTCTATTTCTCTCATCACATCTGTTAATAAAGTAAAGATCTCATGTTAACTGCAGTAACTTTGGTAAGAGTTGTTCATGAAATCTAAACTTCATGATAAACCTTAAACCTACTTTAAATAGCAGAGCTCAACACAAAGGTTTTTGGCAAAGAAAAGTAACTATTACAAAATAAATATGGATAATCATCTTTACACCGTCGTCGGTGTATGCATGTGGGAGTGAACGGGTGAATGTGAGGCAAATTGTAAAGCGCTTGTTAAAAGCACTATATAAATGCAGTCCATTTTTTTTTACCATCTTTATTAACAAAGTTACAGAAGTTAGTCATTCAAGAGCAGTGAGTGAGATTTTTCTCCTCTTCTTTTGATATTTATAATAAATTTTAATGACAGAGACGTCAACAGGTCAACTAATCTACTGTTTATTTGACATACCTGTAAGACTGAGTGCACTAACATGTTAACGTTGGTTTAAAACATACAATAACCAATTACTTACTAAGAAGACAGTTATTTTGACATGAGTATTTATCTGTAAAGACCAAAAAGACTTGAACATGAACTCTTTTATTGGGACAATGTCAGTTTTTTGAGTATTTTATTAGTCAAAAGCAATGTCTTTATTCATAAATATGTCCTCACAGGTATGTCCGTCACTGTATGTACCCATACCGATCAGAAACTCCATTGAACTCCATATTCTTTTTATCCTACTATAGAAGTGAATGGGACTCATGAACAGTTTGGTTCCAGACATTCCTCAAAATATCTTCCTTTATGTTCATCAGAACAAAGACATTCATATAGATTTGTACCAACATGAGAGTGAGTAAATGATAGGGCTGTAACCATATATGTCATGTCCCTTTACAAAGACCTGTCTAAAATCGAAACAGCATCGCGATTCTGTGTTTCATGCGCAGCTTGTGCGTGTACTATGACGTTTTGGTCAGTAAGAAGTCTGTTATCAATCTAAAATCATTCAAAATATTCTTTATTATCATGAAAATACCTGAAACAATCTGAAGAACAGCGATATAAATATTCCTGTAGACATTTCCTGGAATGGCGTTTGTAATACTACTTCTTCTGTGGCACAAATGGAGTTTCTGCACGAGAGCACCCCCTGGCTTTTGGATGTGGCGGCATTTCACCGTAATTTATTCAAATTCATTCATTGAGAAAACGCGCATTTGCACGATAAATCGTTATAGCCCTAGTGTAAATGATGACAGAATTTTCATTTTTGGGTTAACGATCCCTTTAATTCAACTGCCTATATTAAGTGATGCATGAATTTGCCCCAAAAAGCCTGAAACAATTTGGGAAGTTTTTTGTTTTTGTGATACCCTGTCCATGCACAGTTGTGCAGTGTTCGTCTGTGCCCCCTTCAGCAAAGACCTGTGACGCATGTAAGGCAGTCCTCCCTGCAATTTATACTTAATTTGAATGCATTTATGGGTCTGAATCATTAAATTGATTCAGTGGGACCTTCCTTAATTACAGGTGGGAACAGAGGGATGACATCAGACATTAAGAGTAACGTGAAGTGGGCGCTCCACATGACTAATCTTTCCATAAACGCTGAACTTTTCCAGCAATAACTAATTACAACCTTTGTCTCCTTCTCAGAAAGAGCGAGAGAACTTTCTATCTCATCATGTCTCGGGTGAGGAGCGTCTGGTTACTCTCGACCTTTGCCCCGAGGACCTGACCACAGCCGAGCAGGTGGGCCATGTCCACTCCGCCCTGAGGAGATGCGTGGAGCTTCTGGAGTGCCTGATCAGCCGGGAGGTGGAGGAAATGGGTGAAGAACTGGAAGGCGAGTACGAAACTCTTCGGAAGGCCGTGAAGGACCGACTCGGCCATCTCGTCCACAGTACCGGAGCTCTGCTGGAAAATGGAGAAGGTGGCTGTCCGCCTTCATCGGAAATAAAGTGTGCAGAGGTACTGTGACTGTCTCTGTGACCTGCTGGCAAACACCACACGCACGCTTTCGCCACACGTTATATAAAGGCTTTAGGAGGAGAAGTTTAATGTTCAACATGCAAAATTGATCAGGTGATCTTTGAAAGTACCGGTTCATGAAAATCATCTCATTATTTACTTGCCTGCGTTTCTTTACAAACCCATTTCATTTAGGCATTTACACATTGAATCAGACACATTGCTCGCCTCTCTCTCTCTCTCTGTATTTCTTTGCTACATTGTTTTGGTTGACTGCAGCTGACATAGAAGCAGAGATAAACATCAAACCTTTGGCAAGCATGCAGCACTAAATCCTAAATCCCTTTTCCAGTAAGCAACCGGCCTCTCCAAAAACCCCAACAGCAGTTGCATTGAGGCTACAGTAAAACTGTACAAATCGTTTCAGTGATTAACTTACAGTAAACTAAAAGATTACACTTCTTTTATTTTCCTATTAACTCTTTCCCTGACAGCATTTTGTCCAAAAGTTGCCAGCCAGCACCAGGATTTTTTACAAAAGTTTAATGCTTTAAATCTTCTTTAAATATATAAACATACAATAATTTAAAATGAAAGATCAGACCCTCTGCTTTTAAACAAACATACGTTTCATTCTGTCTTCATTTTTTCTCTTTTTATCACCTCTCAAATATGGGAAGGTTTCTTCAAAAATACAAACCAACTTCATCATCAGTCAATATAGGAGAAGACTCTCAGAGCTGTTATTTATTTAGCATTTACTAAAAGGGTGCCAATCATTGTGGCACACACATATTTAACAAAGATTAACTGACAAAACTCTGTTGTGTTTGCAATAGTTTGTTTTTAAATGAGAGTTTTTTTGTTAATATTTTGAGCAAAAAGCTGAAATAATTGCACTTTTGTTAGAGATCAGATTCAGATTGATGATCAAAACATACACAGAGTTTTTACTGTTTTTGGATCAGTGGATGCTTTAATGTTTTATAAGTTGGGTAAGAGCGACCCCTGGTGGATAATAGCGGAAATATGGATTGCTGTAAAACTCGTCATTAGCAAGGAAGTGTTTTCTCTTAATTGATGAGATAACTTGTCAGATAACTCATCAATGGCAGTGAAAGAGTTAAAACCATGCCATCAGAGATTTCTGTACAAAGATTTATTCATTGATATGTAACAAATTATCAAACAGATCAAACTTTCCAGCACCACACTTTCTTTTCCCTCAACATACTCCAATATACTCGACACACATAGATCAACACTCATATTGACACCCTTGGTAAATTTAAGCAAAAAAGGCTGTGAAAAAAAATTCTTTATTGTTTAACCTTTTGATCTTTTGCTCAAAATATTAACAAAAAACCTCTCAACTATTGCAAACCCTACTGGAAAATCCATCTAAGACCAACATAAGCTGTTAGCTGGTTTTAGCTGGTTTAAGGTGGCAGTAGCTGGTCTAAGCTGGTCCTCCAGCCTGAGCAGCTAAGTCCAGCTATAGACCAGCTTAAAGAGTGACCAAAACACAGCTAGACCAGCTTTCTACACCAGCAATACCAGCTAAAACCAAGCTGGGAGACCAGCTAAAACCAACTCACCAGCTTATGCTGGTCTTGGCTGGATTTTTCAGTGGGGAACACAACAGAGTTTTGTCAATTAATCTCTGTTAAATATGTGTGTGCCATAATGATTGGCACCCTTTTAGTAAATACTTGTGCTAAATAAATAAGAGCTCTAAGAGTCTTCTCCTATATTGACTGATGATGAGGTTGGCGAGGGATCTGAGATCATTCCTTCATGTCACACTAATAAAAGATGCAGTGAAGTAACTTTATTAATCACTTTTAGAGTGTCTTCTGCATGAGATGTGATGTAAAGAAATGAAGGTGTTGTTGAAATGAACTTTCCTGTGGATACAAACAAGCTTTTCTTGGATCTGGGTGAGGTGGTGTTAAGTAGCTTTATTTTAGTGCTCTCTAACACCCAAAACTGACCACAGCGTGGGTGTGTAAATGTTTGTATTTTTATCTAGAAGCTCCTCTGAATAAACACGGACGATGTTTTTATTTGGCTTGGCAGCTACATGTTTAGCAGTTATCATAACCTGTCAGTCTGTGTACACACATGAAGAGTAATGTGCATTGCTACTAAACAACTAAACCACAGTTTCATCCTCTAAAGATTCAAGCAGTGATGTTGATGTTGATGAATGTCAATAGTTTATATAAAATCTTCCTGCAGCTTTGCATTGGCAGTGCAAAAAGTTACACATACTCACAAAATTGTAGGTCACTTCAGGTAAAAGTGTCAGCCAATTAAATGTAAACAATGTTTCTATGTAAATGTTCAATTATGGAAAGGTTTCACAGCGGATCATCACAACTGTTCAACATCAAGTCTTATCTAACTGAACATGATGCACATTTCATGTCCAGGTCTTGGTTATTTCTAGACTCTATTGCAGTGCAGTGTTTCCATTAAAACCAAGTTTAATTCACTGCTACTCGCTTTCAGCTCTGTCATGACTAACCTCCAATCCCTCTCACGCATCGACTACATCACATGTTCTGTCTCTCCCTATTCGGGCTGTCTCTCTAATGATCGGTGAAACTTTGTACAATACAATACAAGTTTATTGATATAGCACATTTAAAAACAACAAGAGTTGACCAAAGTGCTTTACAAGGTTAAAAGAGACTAGACAAGAATAACACCAAAAACTAAAGAAACAAATAAAACAAAGATAAAAAATAATAAATTAATTAACAAATCTAGTAACAAAAGATAATGATACCAATATGAGTCAAATGATATTGAAAGCCGTGGAGAAAATTAAGTTTTGACAGCAGATTTGAAAGTTGGCAAAGTTTGGGAGGATCTGATGTAGGCTGGAAGGCTATTCCATAACTGACCACAAAAGGGTGATCACCTCTATTTGGGGCTTGTAACCCGAGAGTTGTCGGTTTGAGGCTCATGGTCGGTGGGTTTAGACTGTGGTGTTTGATCGAGGCACCTTAAACCTAATCTCTCCCGGGTGCTGGTATAGCTGCCCACTGCTCCAGTTGTGTGTGTGTGTGTGTGTGTGTGTGTGTGTGTGTGTGTGTGTGTGTGTGTGTGTGTGCATTCACTACTAGGATGGGTTAAATGCAGAGGTCACATTTCAAGCATGCATTGCATACTTGACAAGCTTGTCACTTTATTACTTTAATGGACCTCAACAGTTTACAGTTTCAATGCAGAGCGTCAAAGGGCTCTGAAGGATCCCAACGAGAGTGTTATTTAACAAAACCATTGTCATTTTCAGCAAAAAAAAGCACTTTTAATCCACAACTTCTTACGCATTTAAATGCGGGAGTGAATCCCCTAAATGTTCGTTTCATGTCTGTACGGAACTCACGGAAGACTCACTCCTGAAAATGTGATGATTGACAACTAGATAACCATAGCACTCACAGCTTTGACCAAAATAATTTAACAGCGCTATGTTTTGCAATAATCCTCCATCTTGGCGTTGTGTATTGTACGCTTTTGTGAGGCTGCTTCACAGTGCGCTTTCTTGTAGTGTTGCCAGGCCCTCTTCTTTTTTGTACCTACATACCATTTTGGCGCATAAATGTTTATGGCTTTTGGCTCATGAAGCAATCAAGATTTTGGTGTTAATAAAGTGTGAAGGTGCCGGTCCCAATATTTTGATCTTTGAGGTAAAGCATTTGGATTTATTTTTCTTTGCTGTTCTTTTTGCGCAAGATCTGGCAACAGTCAGCAAACGCTCGTTCCTCTGTCATTTTTTTTCTAGGCACCGCCATACAGAAGACTTTTTCCCTTTCTAGGCATTTATTTTTTCAGAAGAAAGACCTGTCATGTCTATGATGCACGTTTAAACACTTTATTAACTAGTTGTTCAGTTCGGTTATGTACACACTATGCAGAAGTTCTGTTAATGCAGTTGTCACCACCTGTATTTTGCAGGAGTTCATTCGTTTGTAGAATGCGGTTGTCAGTCCCGTAAATGACTGAAGTGTGTGTGTACAGACAGGATTAAGCATTAAAAGGTGAAGTGACAACCGAATTAATATGCAATGTGTACAGACCATAGAAGAATCATTTGAAGCTGCATTGAAACTGTAAACTGTTGAGGTCCACTTTATGGAGAAAAATCCTGGAATGTTTTCCCAAAAAAACGCCGGACGGTGGCAACATGTTTAATATTTACGATCAGAAATCCTGATGTGTGGGGGAAACCCTGAGGACAAACGCAGTCAAGACTCTGTTGAAAATCTGCTTGTGTGTAATGTAACTGAATACGAGTGGTTTTAAATGAATATAGGATTGTGGTTTTGTGAGTTCGTATGAAATGAAGAAGTTATAGAATATAGACGACGCTAAATATTCTCAATTCCTTTTTGAAAGAATTAAAACTACTCATCGGTCATTAGTTTTATTTCATGGCTGTAGACATCAGTGTTTAATTGATGCTCTCAATTCTGTGATTTACAGGGTGAGGATGAAGTGGAAGGCTCGGGTAGTTTCGCCTCTAAACTCTGGGCCTATCGAGTTTTGCTGGAGCTCATCCACTGGACAGATTCGGCTTCTCAGGCTCTTCATTTGTTCCACACTGAAATCCAAGGACAACAGCAAGAGCAGATACTGTAGAAACTCCACACATGACACCTTTACATCTGGACTGAACTGACTCTGAATCAGTTCAGTGTGGGATGAGGTTTCCTGCAGAAAACATGCACCCTAGATGTGATAATCCTAAAAATAATAACTAGAATCATGCATGCACTTATATCTAAAATAAATGAAAACATTTAGAAAAACTTCAGCTTAGGACAGAAAGGCTTGAGGAATTCATTAAGTGCAGTGCTTCTTTAACTGGGAGTCATGAGATGGTTAAGCTATAACCAACAGCACTACATTGTATAATTAAATATGTTTTTACACAACAAACTTCAATATTGGATGAAACGGGTCACATCACTTCAGGTTTGTGTGCTTCAATAATATAGAGATGTCTGAAGAAGACACCAAATATAAGCACAGCCAATGTTTACCACATATACAGATTGATAATTCAACTATAAAATATCAATTCTCTTTAACATTTGAATACTAAAACGAAATAAATGCAACAAAAATAAAAACATCAAACTCGGTAGTTAAATACTCATAACCGGCGCAACATCGTCAAATGTCTCTGAACAGATTCACATCCACTTTTGGGGTTACAGTATCAGATCAGGTCGAGGAAGTAGACTAACCTTATAACGTGCCAAAGAGTTGTGTGGTTTACTCTTCACAGACAGGCTGAACATTATTGAACAATATATATTAAACAAACCTTAAAACGTTTAAAAATATTTTAAAAGCTGTGTTTGATTTTTAATAGGTACTGTGATTATTGGGCATAGGATTTAATAAGCTTAGGGCTTCTACCTAACCCTTTTTTGAATGAGTTGAGCATTTTGGTAATTTGATATTTATTTGTGTTATTTTTCCTTTTTCTCAGTTCATAATAAATAAAATGAAAACATACAGTTTAAGTTATGTAAGCTTCCCACAACTCCAATATTTTACAACCTATCATGATCATTGTGTTATTTTAGATAAATAACTGCTGGTGTGTGTTATCAACTAGCCCAGGTTGCCTGCCATCGTCATCCATCATCTTGCTGAAAAATCATGAATTGCGTTTGATGCTTTTTAAAGCTAAACCAGGCTAGTTGTATAGCTGAACAGAAAAGTGCATGAAGTACTCTGAATATAAAGGCATCAAGATGTTTACTTCATATTTAAAAATCATTGATATCTCAGCTGTTGACTTGATGAGGTACAGTAGGGGTAAGTGAACAGGTAAGACGCCTCTGGCCACTGGGTATGGTTGTTAACTTATACCAGTTTGTTGCTGGGAGAATGAAGGAACATGTTTTTAAATTGACCAAATTAAGTTTGTGGATGTATCTTTCACGCTGTATGGCAGGCAGGGTGGACATATAATTACTTGACATGGTTAATCAGAGTGATTTCTGTAGTTATTCACGCGTGCTGGTTGTGTACGGATGTTGATTTGTGCCGCTATATTGTATGATCGTCTATGAGAAGTTTAGTTTATTAACATTGCCATCAGTTCATGCTGCTGTAAACATTTTCTCCACAAGCAGAAGCAATGAGACCTGTTTTCCAGTTTGTTTGTGTGACGATCAGCAAAAGCCCATTCAAAATGTAAGTTTAAAATTGTTTTGCTCATGAATTTTTGACATTGTTCAAAGTTTGACATTGTTTTGGTCATGAGAAGGGCTGCATGCCGAAAAGTTTAAGAATCAACGATTTGGTGTAAAACTTAATAGTCTGTTTAAAGATTTCTCCAGAAGTTTTCAGAATGTGACACAAACTTAGCAGGTTTCAAAGATATATATCAAAATCAATTATCTGCTGTCAAGTCTTAAATTTATTTAGAAGCAAAAGTGAAAGTTTTTTTTATGCTGTTTAAAAAAATAGGTATCTTTATAAAAAACAAACAAGATAGTGATTACAAAAACAATAAAATGTTTTGAAGTGAGGAAAATGTAAAGTGAAAAACTCTAACAATATCCTCTGGCCTTGTCCTTGACATCTCAAACAGTCACGCTTCACTGGACTAAAACAACTCGAGCTCATTTGTGAAATACATCACAGCTGTGTTTTCTAGTCACACACTTGTTAATGGCACACATTTAAAGGTGTATTGTGTTCATTTTAGGAAGATATCTTGATAGAAATTATCAGAGCTGTATAAAGACCTTAACATAAGAAGCTGTATTGTTTTTATTCTAAAATGAGCCGTTTTTATCACCAAAGGTCCCCTTACATGGAAGTAGCGGTCATGTTTCCCTAGAAGCCCTAAATGACCCTACGTTGTCTCAGACAACATGTTTGTCCTGTGGCAGCTAGCATTATGGGGATTTTTTGCGGACTAAATTGTGTTTGAATGATGTCACCGTTTTTACAATCACAAGTAGGAAACGCAATTGCAAATATAATTTGCAATTCCTTTTTAATTTAGTCCACAAAATCTCTCCATATACTTTAGCTTCTCATTGCGTTTTGAAATTGAGGTTGTTTGCAGTTTGCAATGTCACCACTAGATGCCAGTAAAGATCCATACTTTAACAAACCTTTCATAGATTTACACATGGGAATCAAAATAGATCTGAACTGAGGCCCTGTTTATTCCTGATATTAAGATGAGTTTTGCATTGGAGACTTAGAGATGCCAAGTTGCCCCTCCCAGCGTATAGTGTATTGATCAAGTTGTGTTACTGTGTATTAAACTGTTCTCACCATAAACATATTCATATTTATGCATTATTAACTCCATTCCAGCATCTATGACTAATATTCAATCTTCTGATAGCATTTAATGGGTTTGTGTGAGGCTGGCAAACACTGAAGTTTATGTTGTTTACTAAAACTTATTCTTTACCCCTACTTTCACAAAGTCTGGTATTTATAACCTATGAGTAGAAACAGGAGTGATGTTTGGCCCTAATTATCACACATACCTTAAAGGGTCATGAAACCCAACACTTTTTGGGGAGATGTTAACAGATATATATGTTACACAGTGCTTAAAACAGTAATAGCTGTCAAATATATATTACAATGTGTAAATTCTGCACTTTTGAGACCATTTCGTTCTTCCAGTTTCAAAAGTTAAGTTGAAGTCACATCATAATGAGTCATATGTGATGTATATTCTAGTGATTCAAGTATTCGTTAGCTTTATTAAACCGATACATAAGGGGTTTTCACAATTATTGGCAAAAACCCAAGAACATATATGATAGTAAAGAAATAAAGAGCTGAAGTAAACTAACACTCTTTAGTGTAGTAACTATGCTGATGTAGCATACTGCCTGTGATTTTACTGTGAATTACTCTAACAGCAGATAGATAAAGGCATTACTGAATAATGAAAATAACTTGTTTGTTTTCAAGAAGAAACAAAACCTTCAAGATTTATTATTTTTCATTGCAATATGTTTTATGTAAATATAACAGTGTGATATATTACTACCAGCAGCTACTGATAGCTAAATATTTAAATGCTGTGAAATGTTTAGTTTTATTTAAAGGTTTCTGCACTGATGTTTAATCTTAATGCAAATGTTACACATGTTGTTGGAATCATCTGTGACGCATGCACACTAACTTTACACTAATATATACACCGAAGCTGTAATCTTACACCGAAGGCTGATATCTTATCATGTGTATGCTTAAATTAATCAATAAATTAAAAGAATGAAATTTGAGGTGTGATTATTCTCTGAGGTGCTGGTGTGTGTGTTGTCTATTACATTATTAATAAAATTATATATATATATATATATATAGTACTTCCATTAAATATATTTAAGAATATGAGTTTAGCATTTCTTCGGCAAGCCAATTATACTTGAAACAAACAATGAAAATAAATCCTTAATTTTTCTTTCATTTAACCCCTTAACTGAGTTTACTTTAGTATTTAGCATGTACATTTTAATCTATCACAACAAAACTATATATCGTCTTACATTTTAGCAGTAATAACAATGCAGTGACAGTAATTTATTAATTTGTGACAAGAGTATGTAGCAAACCGTTGACACCTAGTGGCCATTGTTGTTAAAAACCTCTAAAAGTGTAACCTCAACTTTGGGATAATTTTATATATAAAACAAAATACTTTGTTGCATTATTTTTATTTATTACAACACTCTAAAAAAAAAAAGGTTCTATATAGCACCAAAAACTGTTGCTTTGGATCGTAACGATAGAAGAACCATTTTTAGTGCCATATAGCACCAGTGAAGAACCAGTGAAGAACCAGTGAAGCACCAGTGTAGAACCATATAGTGCTATGTAGAACCATATGTGGTGCTATATGGCCCCTTTATGGTTCTACACTGGTGCTTCACTGGTGCTTCACTGGTTCTTCACTGGTGCTTCACTGGTTCTTCACCGGTGCTATATGGCACTAAATGGTTCTTCTATCGTTACGATTGAAAGCAACAGTTTTGGTGCTATATAGAACCGTTTGTTTTTTTAGTGTGAATAAATGTAAACTGCTATAACTATTTTCACCTCCAGACACAACTTTAAAATGTCTTCTTTAAAACAAGACCAAGATTAGGCTACTAGACCAAACAAATGGCAAATGCTAGACCAAAAAAGTTATTAATTTGAAGGTGCACATCACCTTTTCCGCCCCCACACTCAAAAAGGGCTGTGCATTTTCTCGTCATGACTGGTTAACATTTATATGTATATATATATTATATATATATATATATATATATATATATATATATATATATATATATATATATATATATATATTCTGTTATTTATAAAGTTTCATGATTTAATAATAAAACTAAACGATATTATGATGGCTGAGCATCTTGTGTTGTTGGAGCCCATCTCATCATCCAGTCCACATGTATGAAACAGTTCTATTTCTCTTCCTTATGGTACATAAGGCATGGATGCCCTCTATGATATCCCCTCTTTTATTTATTTTGGCTGCGGATATGTTGTCTACTTTAGTTATTCATGATCAAACGGTACAAAAATTAAAAGTATTTGCTAAAAGTACAGCAATTAGTCAATTGGCAGACGATACTACACTGTTCTTAAAAAACAAAGACCAAATTCTTCTGGCTATCTCATTAGTTAATATTTTTTCTAAGGCATCAGGACTCTAAGCAAATGTGAACTTCTTGCCTTACATCAGAGTGATAGTGCTTGTTTGCATAATATTCCGGTAAAAGATAAAGTGAAATATCTAGGCATTATAGTTAGACCAGAAAATAAGTACGAAAGTAAATTTTGATAATAACTTACAAAAAGCAAACCGAGTATTAAATTTCTGGTTACAAAGAGACATTTCCATATTTGCCCGAATCTTGCTAACGAAGGTTGAATATTTATCAAGACTGATTAATCCCGCTCTTTTCTTTTGGCTCTCCCCTCAAATTTCATTAAAGTATGTTCCCATAAAAATGTATAATTTTATTGGGAAGCACAATGCCCATTATATGAAAAAAGCAGACACTACAAAAGCCTATGAACAAGGTGGTTTGAATGTAATTGAATTCGAAAACATGAATATTTGGTTAAAACTTTAATGGTTAAAAATGTTTTTATGTAAAGAAGATAGTTTTTGGTTTACAGTTCCGTCAGCTTTGTTTCAAGAATATGGTGGAATTCATTTTTTTCTCAAATGTGATTTTGATTTGTCTAAACTCCCAATGAAACTATCAACATTCCATCAACAAGTACTCTTATTTTGGAAATTGGCACATACACACAATTTTACACCTCATAATGCTTCAATTTGGAACAACAGATATATATTGCACAGGAACAGATCTTTGTGCTACAAGAATTGGTTAAACAGAAATATATGGTCTGTAAGAGATTTAATGGATGAACAGGGTAACATTTTAGATTATAATGCTTTTACTTTGAAATACGGCTTTGCCTGTCACCCGAAAGAGTTTTTCACTGTTGTGAATGCAATTCCTTCTGGCATTAAAATGCTGATGAGATGCTCTCTTTCTTATTCTGAAGTTAAACCAGTTCTTCCAGCCTTATATATTGGAGATATGCAATTTAAAAGGGATAGTTGTACTAACAAATATATAAGACGGGTCATTTTAAAAACCTGTTATCCCTGTCAAGTAAAAAGAAACAAATTAGATCACATGTTTGATAAGAATACTGTGACTTATCTTTGAATAGCTTATTTGAAATTTCCTGTTCCTCCTAAGGCTAAAGAAATACATTTCAAATTTTAAATGAGATTTATCCTTCTTATAAATTCTTAAATCAGAAATTTAATATAGAAATTGTCCCCTGTTCCTTTTGTGAAAGCCATTCTGAAGACACAGATCATATCTTTCTCTTATGTAATTTCTCCAAACTCTTCTGGATATCAATTCAGGACTGGTTGATAGAAAAAGAGGTGGCTGTTGATAATTTTGTTTTTTTCCTTGCATCATATTTTATTTGGAGTTCCTCAATTGTGATAACTCCTTTTTACTTAATAACATTGTAATATTAGCAAAACATTTAATTCATAAATGTAGATTCTTTAAATCCCCCCACTACTTATTGTATTCAAAAATGACTTAAAATGTTTTTCCAAAGCCCTTAATAAGATGAAAGGTAAGAGTGATATGAAGCTGCTTTACTTACTGACATCATTTAACTTATTGTGATACTGCCCCTAATATTTATCTTTATTTATTCTTTTACTCTCTATTTAAGTTCATGTAAATTATAATTTTAGATTTCTATTTATTTTTTCTAATTTTTCTTGTGTTGAGCCTGTAATACTTAACCACACTGTGAATGTATATTTGCCTGTGTTGTTTATATATTTTTGTACTCAATAAAAAAAAAATAATCCAGTCCACAGGACAGCTGAAGCTGCTGCGCATGCGCGTCGTGCTGCGCACCGGAGCAGCGCTAATGGCGGAGAGCGTGCGGTCGCCGTTCGACTACCGGGAGCCCCCGACCCTCGACAGCGACGGGGATGGCAGCAAGCCGCCGCCACAGCGTGGGTCAGTACCTGTCGCTCGCGCGTAATAGACGCTCGCGGCCCGAATCTCCCGCTTTGTTTTGGAGGGATTGATCGGGTTAGCACGCATGCTAACTGTTAGCCGGTCCGGTTCTGTTGTGTTCTCGTGCACACGCCGTGATGAGGAAAAATGTGACCGTCAGACGACGCTTGTCATGCGCTCTGCGCTCGTTTATTGTGGGTTAATTGTTTGTTTATCTGTACGTGTAAACGCCAGAAGACTACAGCGCGAACCTCCAGTTAACGCGCGTGCACTGCTTGTACCGTTGTGCGCGCGCCAGACAATTTTCATTACAGATTTTCACCATGGTAACCACAGTTAACGCGGTGATCCAACCATAACTATCGTTATTGCATGTTACAATAAGTAATAAACTATCGAATTGTTGTTGCTTTTTTAAATAACAGTTAAATTATCGTGCGATAAGTCATCAAAACACAACACAACATCACAATTATTTCATATTTGACCTGCTGTTTTGTTGCATGCGTTTAGTGTTTCTTACTACATTTGAGCTTTTTCTGTTAAAGATTTTACAGCAGTAAGTTATGGTATATGAGTGACAAGTGTGGAAATATTGTATCTGTAGTTTTTGTTATAATTGTGTGTGTGTGTTTGTGTGTGTCATAGGCGTGTGTGTGGCAGGAAGAGGAAGGGGACCCCAGTGAAGGTGTGTGAGCGTGCAGCATATGTGTCAGAAGATGAAGAGGAGAGTCTGTCTGAACACAGCTACAGCCCAGGTAAACACACACATACACACACACAAATATCATTTATATGATGCAGATGCAGTGTTTCCCACACAGTCATTTATTTGTAGGCAGCACAAAACCAAAATCAACCATCACAAATAGATTTATGCACTCCCTCTTACACAACAGTTCCTGTTCACACACCTGTGGCATCAGTTCCTGCGCTCTGCTGTGTCTCATTTAGGGCTGCACGATAAATCGCATGTGTTTGTCACGCACATCACGTCAGTAATGCCGGTTCCTTGATTAGTATTAAATCGCCATCAGCTGTTTTCAGATGGCGCGACATTAACTGCACAGAGCCGTAGTTCCCTGACAATCGGGGCAATTTTGCATTAATTATCGCGGACGTATCGCCTCCGATATGTATGCGATATGGCCCAAATTGTCAGGGAACTATGGCTCTGTGCAGTTAATGTCGCGCCATCTGAAAACAGCTGATGGCGATTAATACTAATCAAGGAACCGGCATTACTGACGTGATGCGCGTGGTATCGCATGCGATTTATCGTGCAGTCTCATTTAAGTATGCATACGGCATAAGGTTGTCTCATTTCAGAAAAGCAAACAGGACACTCTCAATGCGGCCTTCTTTCAAAAGGTTTCGGAGGATACATGAACAGTGGCGGCTCGTGACTTCTTTTCCTGAGGAGGCCCAAAACATATTTTGCTTTTTAAGCGGGCGGGCAGTGGCTCAGTGGTTCATGTAGGTTGTGTACAAAAGGGAAGGTTGGTGGTTCAATCCCCGGCTCCACCGGACCAAGTGTCGAGGTGTTCTTGAGCAAGACACCTAACCCCAACTGCTCCCGACGAGCTGGATGGCGCCTTGCATGGCTGACACTGCCGTCGGTGTATGAATGTGTGAGTGAATGGGTGAATGTGAGGCAAAAATTTTAAAGCGCTTTGGATGGCCATAGGTCTGTTAAAAGCGCTATATAAATGCAGTCCATTTAAGGGAACTGGCCGCCACAGTGCATGAGATGTATTCTTTGTTGCTGTAAATAACCCACAATTCCTTGCATCAACTCGAACTTCGTCTTTTTTCAACGTCATTTTACACACATGCAGCTTTTAGGGTTGTTTATCGGACAGTTCATTGTGATCCGATACATGATCGGATACGTGATCTGATCTTTGCTGATACATCAAACACTTACGAACGAACTAACAATTTCACTTGCTGGCACTAGCAAATGAAAATAAACAAATATGCGCACTTTGATGAATATGCATAGATGGATGTTACATCAAGAAATGAGGATGTGAAAATAAAGGTACTTCAAATCGATTTCTTATGTGTTATCCATGTATTGTTACACCCCTACTGTTAATACTGGTGAAGATGTGATGTTTAATGTGAAATTAAGTAGTTTATCGTAGCTCATAAGATACATTTATAGTACCGTACACAAATAAATGAGGCACCTTTTTCTATATCAAGTCATATTAAACTATTAAAAAATGTTTAGTCTATTAATGAAGTAATGTAAGTTTGTCTTTAAATATAATGATGAACACTAAATTAAATGTTGATAACATGTCATTTGTAGCACTATTACAGGCCGTATAAAGTAATAATGTCAATGTACAGTATAGTGATATTACAGTGTACATAATATCTGTTTTGGATATTAAACTGTTGGCTAATTTCTTATGTTGTGTAAGCATGTTTACGTTTCTTTAAAACACCAATATAGTTCAACAATACAAGATTTTATGAGAGCAAGTAAGTAGACATCTCCAGTTTGTTTAGCACAGAAGCGTTTGTCTCATAACGGAGAAAATACATGTTAAGAATTAATAACGTGTGATTAACTTGATAACAAGCTGTTTACGTGATAGTTGGTTGTGTAAGTATTGTAAAACCCCAAAGTTGTGTATAAATGTTAGTTAGAAATGAATCCTGCTTCTGTTGATTCCAGTCTCGTCCACCTGAAGAATGTGCTGACACAAATAAACTGAAAGTCTGTGGGAAACACTGAGATAAGACCGTATGATTGACTCACTCGTACAGAATAAATGATAGATGAATGTATGAATATATATTAAATCTGATCTTACTGTGTTTGTCAGGAGATGAGCAGTACACCGAGGGTGCCGAGGATACGCTCCCTCCACCGGGCAGCCCATACTATCTCACTGATCACACACAACTCTGGTAGGACAGACACACAAGACACTATCACAAACTCGCACACAGGCTGCGTTCACACGGCAACCGTATTTACAGGTGTGATTGTAGAAGTGTCAGTACAGACAGCAAATTACAAACACTGTCTTTATGAACAATCCCCCGACCTCAGACCCGTATGCTATTCACACACGCCGCCTGAAACCATAGAGACAGATGTAAATGCAATGACAAAACTTTATTTATGTAATTAACGAAAACAGCTGTCGTGTGTAACGCTTACCATTGTGCAGAGAAGAATAAACAATGTTGCTTCCATATTTAAAGTTTTAATCTGCAAAATTAATTAAGTCAAAATCAGTGTCAGCAACTGCATGTTTTACCAAAGCAGATCTATCCAATACAAAAGTAATCTGCATGACTCCTGGTGACATATGGATGTCTTGTGAAGCAAAATGATCATTATTAGCGTGAATGCAGAGCCTAAGCCACATATGAAGTGCGATTTACACTAACATGAGCACCGTCTTCTTCTTCTTCTTCTGGTGTTTGCTGTTTGCAAACCATCCTGTCAGCGCCACCTATTATCAGGAGCATAAAGCGCACCGCACAGTTTGCAGTCATTTTTATGACCTGTACCTTAACAGACAGAGAGCAACGGAATGACATGACAGACAACTAGTTGTTCAGTGTGTTTCTGTTCACACACCACAGCTTCTCTGTAAATGCGGTTATCAGTGGCGAACCGTGAGTACTTCAGCTGGGCCTTCAAAATATGCAATGAAGTGCAAATGCCTCTCCATGCGCAATTACGCATGGCGCAATAAATGAAAGACACAAATTTAATGGATAGGTTCTACTTACTACACCGCCTTAATTCTTAAAAACAGGAAAATGGAGACAAGTGAGCATGGGGGAAAAAACACCAAAATAAATTGAGAGTAGTTTGTTTTTCATAAATTTTAAAATTCAGAATATAATACTAGGCTATTCGTATTTCGTTAAATCATACAGTGAACGTGTAAAAATTCTGAGCACGCAAAGTTAAATTACAGAATAGGCATCGTTTGCCTTTAAATGCAGTTTTAAAGTTTAAAATTACTTTAATCTAACTGATAAACACAAATACAGACTCTGCTGCTCTGTAAATTTGCATTTAATTTTTGTTTTTTGTAAATATATATTTAGCTGTAGGATAGCTTGTTAGTCTTTTTTCATAAGGGGAAATATAGCACCCTGCCTTCTCAGTGCACCTCCTTGTGGCTTATAACTGTTATATTTTGCGGGCTCGCAAAATCCCTAGCCCGAGCCCCGGTGAATGTTTTTGCATTCTCTGAGATTTAGTTAGGTAATTATATTGTATGTAATTCGGCGTCGCCTGCAGTCATTACTATCCTCAAGTAAAACTGTCAGTAAGTGAAAGTATAATTAAACCCATTATTTTTCTCGGTGTTCACGTCTGATATGCGCAGCGCAGCTGCACGCGCATCTCTCGGCTGTGCTCTTCACGAGTACCCGCTTAAGTAATTTCGTTTTTTACCTCAGCCCTATCAAACTAGCCACAACGTCAATCACGTTTTCTGCCATTTACCTCAACCACTCTCACCGCAGAGATTCGGGCCATTAGACGGTCTATGATTAGGACTTCTTCTTCTTTGGTGTTTTTACGGCAGCTCGCATCCAGCTTGTTGCATGATTAGGACTTCATGAAGGCTTACAATGCTTTGTTTTTTACCCGCCCACTTGAAATCAAAGCGTGATTGGTCGATTTGCCCATCACTCTCCACACCAAAACACATAGCTTGGCCTTCCTTGGGATTCTTGAAGTCCTAACCAATGAATGAGCCAGTTTACCGGGCCTTAATAGAGACAGACGATTCTGATTGGATATGAACCTGACAGTAAGCTTAACGTTAGAACATAGATGAGAGAAAATATATTACATGTATTAAATTAAATTAAATATAAATTTAAACATGTAAAAACATATTTTTATTGAATACTTTATTATTTATTAGTATTATTATAAAAAATATTTTTATTAATTTTTTTAGGCCTTCTCTGAAGGCGTAGAAGGCCCTGAAGGTTCCCCACTGGCGGTTATAAAACACAAAAATTTCTGGGTGTGAGGTCAGTTAAAGAATGCGGTTGTCAAACCCATAAATAACAGAACTGCGTGTGAACGGAAACGTTTTAAGGACTCAAATACAAGTTTGACAACCGTATTATGGTACCGTGTGAACGCAGCATTAGACTCAGTGTTGAGATGTTTAAATTAGTGATGCACCGATGCATCGGCCGCCGATATTTATCGGCCGATTTTTGATGAATTTGAAACCATCGGCATATCGGCAATAGCACGAGAAAGGCCGATACCGATTGTTTATTAATTAACCGCATAAAGTCAATGAATTGCATGTTCAATTAAAATGATTTAATGTTTGGGTGTGCACTAGGGCTGTTCCGAATACCATTTTTTGAGCTTCAAAGCTCTAGTAGAAATCAAATCAAATATTCAAAGCTTCGGAAGGAGGGGCTGAACATATTTTTCTCTTTAATAAAGGCAGGAATCTGTGTGCGTATGTAGCGGCGTGCCCGTCACGCGTGCCGCGAGAACAGCACCAGTGAAACAAAACACGAGCAACACTCCCAATAAGGTAACGTTAGCCCAACATTTTTCCAACAAACAAACACTCCCGCACAAGAAATCAGAAGCATAGTAATTACTGATAACGTAAAGGGTAACTTAGCCCATTTAAATAAAACAACGTAAATAAATGAACGAATGAAGTTCAACAAACTGTAATAAAACGGTAGCATGCTTTTAAAATCAAGTTTATTTACTAACACTTACACCATCCAATATGTTTCTCATCAGTAGAACAATAAAGAAGATATTTTGCAGAAACCCCAGTGCTCCGTCATGCAAGTCAACCGATCCGCCACTTTAAACATGTATATCTAATACAAAAGTAATCCCCCATAACTCCGTGTGACATATTGATGTCTTGTGAAGCAAATCAATCAGTTTTTGCAAAAAACTGAACGTTATTTACAACACTATTAGTGTGAATGCCAAAGCAGGAAGCCCGCTTTGAGGCGATCTCTTTCTGTTCTCTTATACTGGTGGCGTTTGGTGCTGTTGGATATGGATGTTGTTCTCTCTGCGCAACCTATATAGCTGGAGCGTGAAGCGCACTTCCTGCTTGGCAAAAGCTCTGCATTAACGCTGTAAAATAATATATATTCGAATCTCAAAACTGAAAATCGAATGTCAACCAACGGAACGAATATTCGAACATTCTGGTCCAGCCCTAGTGTGCACTATACTTAAGCACCGACAGAAAACCTTTGTTGAGCTGGCTCAAATGTCTTGTGCAGTCTGTTTCTTTTATTGTCCTTTAGTGGGGCAAGAAGTCCAACTTTTTTGAAGTAGCAATATTTATACTCTGTTTAAAGGAACACGCCCACATTTTGGGAATTTAGCTTATTCACCGTATCCCCCAGAGTTAGATAAGTCCATACATACCTCTCTCATCTCCGTGCGTGCTGTAACTCTGTCTGACGCAGCCCCCGCTAGCTTAGCTTAGCACAAAGACTGGAAGTGGGTGGCTTAGCTAGCATACTGCTCCAATAAGTGACAAAATAACGCGATCATTTTCCTATTTATGTGTTGTGATTTGTATAGTCAAACCGTGTACAAATAACAAGGTGATATGAGACACAGCGATCTTTTAACAGTATACATACTGAGAACTATATTCTCTGAAGACGAAGCACTGCCGCATGGGCGGAGTGATCTGCTCGCAGCACACGAGAAGCCCCTGGTGAGGAGCAGAGAGTTCGGTCAGAGTTGTACAAATCACTCCGCCCATGCGGCAGTGCTTCGTCTTCAGAGAATATAGTTCTCAGTATGTATACTGTTAAAAGATCGCTGTGTCTCATATCACCTTGTTATTTGTACACGGTTTGACTATACAAATCACAACACATAAATAGGAAAATGATTGCGTTATTTTGTCACTTATTGGGAGCAGTATACTAGCTGGAGCCATGCATTTCCAGACTTTGTGCTAAGCTAAGCTAGCGGGGGCTGCGTCAGACAGAGTTACAGCACGCACGGAGATGAGAGAGGTATGTATGGACTTATCTAACTCTGGGGGATACGGTGAATAAGCTAAATTCCCAAAATGTGGGCGTGTTCCTTTAAAGCAATAGCACTGGCATTATTTATTTTTATTAAAGAAATCCATTATATGTAAAAAAAAAAATTAGTTAATGTTGTTAATAAAAGAAATGCTGAATAGCAAAAACCACATTTGAAGGTTGTCATGTTGTCTTATTATATTTGTTTTAGCTTAATTTGTGCCTCTTATTATGTTGGTCAGTTGAATGTTAATTAGATACAATCCATGTTCAGTAAAAATAATTTGATGCAGAAATAAACTAGCTAATAGACCAACTGTATAGTGTTGTATAGTGTTTAATATCGGTATCGGCATCGGTATCGGCCAGAAGTTGTCTGCTTAAATCGGTATCGGCCCAAAAAAATCCTATCGGTGCATCCCTAGTTTAAATGTCTCTTATGATGAAAATATAAAACCATCTTTGAAATGTTTGTGTGTTCTGCAGCGTGCCTGAGCTCGATGAGGAGGGTTCGAGTGGAGTCCGAGGTCCCGTGCTGTTTCATCCGCCACCCAACTGCAGGATTCGAGAGGTGCACTGTGGCAGTCAGGTGCGGCTTGTCGTCATAGCGATTCGAGATATTGCCAAAGGCGAGGAGATCACGGTGGACTACAGCCTGACCGACTGGGGAGAAAATCCCATGGTAGTAATGAGCTGCGCACTCCGGCATCGTCTGTAAACACTTTCTGGAGCTGAAACGATTAATTTAATTGCGATTTGTTTTTTAAACCGCAGGGTTTCCATACTTCTGTGTCCCCACGTGGGTTTGAATGTGGATTCAACCCAGAAAACAACATCAAGAAGGTTTGTACATAAAGAAATTCTCATGCAGACAATCAAAATGAGCCTACTCTACATCTGACAGGAATGTTTATTAAATCTCTCTAGGAGGAGGAGCCTGGCTCGCTTCCACTGTCTCTTACTGTTTCTGACTATCTCACTCCATCATGGTCTCTCTCGCCCTCCTCCTCCCCGCTCTCTCACTCTGAGGCCAGCGACTCCGACCGAGAGGAAGATGAAGAGGAGGAAGATGACGACGACGATGATGACGACGACGAAGAGGAGCTGGAGGACCTCAGGGGCCGTATGATGAGACGCCGCAAGAAACGGAAAACCTTAGTGACCGTCAAGAAGAAGACCACACCCAGGGCCCAGCCCCACCCTCTGTCCTTCACTCCCCCCACCCCCTCGTCATCCTCCCCCTTTCAGCAGTCTTTGACCACACCCACAACAAACATAAACAATAACATAAACATAAATATTGGGCACGGCGCTAGCGGCACCGTCTCCCATCGACAGCACTGCCCGTACTGCGGCCGTCACTTCCGATCGCTCGCCCGTCACCTCGAAAAACATCACGACCAGCAGCCCGAGGTACGAGCCGCCATGGAGCTGTCTCACCTCCAGACGCAAGCCCCAGCCACCGCCTCTTTCTCTTCTCCCGCTCGACCCACGTCCGCCTCTGGACCGTCCCTGTTTTCCCGCCAGCAAGATTCCCTGTCTCCGGCATCTAAACCCGGCGCGGTCTCCTTCTCGCTCTCCCTGTCGCAGCCTCCTTCCTTGAACCCCTCTAAAAAGAACGCCGCCGCCCTCTCGACGGCAACTAAAAAAGGCACGATGAAGACTGTTGACAAGACGCCGCCGGTCACGCCCGCCAGGAGGGGACGCCCACCGAAGAAAGAAAAGGAAGAACAACAGAAGAAACGGGAAGAGGTGAAGCAAGTGCCAGAAGAAGCTCCTCCTACTCCAGGTAAAGAGGAAGAAGATGAAGATACGAGAGATGATGGACCTGCAGATGAGAAGATGAGTGCTGAGACAGTGAGGTTTGTTTAGTGTTAATTATGAAATGTTTTAAATGATAAATATGAGACTTGTGAGTTTTTGTGTGTTGATCTCAGGTCTTATTATAGCTGTTGTTTATCAGAAACACTGATCCACTTCACACACACACATTATCTTAACTCGTTTAGTTGGTCTAGTAAAGGTTTTGTTAAGAGTTTGGGGCGGCACACAAAATTTGAGATGTTTTAACTCTGTGCAGATGCGACTGAAAAAAGTGCCTTGCACCACGTGCGCGTCTCGACCGTGTGTCTTCCATTATGAGCGTGCACACCGCACGCCTACATTTGGTATAACAAACTTGAGTGCGCAAAAGACACAAAATGTGAATCTCCCCTTAGGAATCCTAAAACTCTAATCTAAGTTAATGTCAGCAGTTTCACAGTAAACAAATCAACAGAGATCAAAGCTCCTCTCATGGAGAAAGAAGTCTTATAAGGATCAGTTCTCCTCAGACACATCACAACTATAATCCAAAACCTTTCTGATTAGAGGAGGAAAACATCCAATAATGTTTAATGATATATTGATTTTAAAGCTGTCAGCTCTGTTGTTATAAATGTTATTTGTGTTTGAGTTAAAGTGGTTAAATTACTGCTTTGGAGCATTTCTCAATCATTCTTAAAATTAGCAAAATAATGTGTTCCTTTTTTCAGAACAATTTGATACAGACTGCACAACATCATGGGTTTCATGCAAAAGCCGGTACCTTATTTTAAAATCCTTATTTCATCTCTCAAAAGTAAATGTTTATGTCAGTCCTATTAAAATGGCAAGTCCTTGTTAAATTGTTCATGAACAAGACAGTCAAAATGACACAAGATTGGGTTCACAAGAACAAAATGAGATTTTTACACTTTAAGAAATCCTGAATGAATGGGAAACTGAAATGTCATTATTTATTATTCACATTATTATCTGTCCCTAACAATTATTTTGCTAATTGACAATGAAGTAATGTGATATTTTTTGTCAAATAGATCCATAAAAATATTAGTAGTAGTAATATTATAGTAAACTTTAATATTCTGTAATGAAAGTGTCTTTATGACGTATGCAGTACGACGTACGGCCTGCATTTCACCTCCGCGAGAAATTTTGTGACCTAATTAAAGTCGCGAGACGTTTTTAATCTCATGAGATCTCGTCACACCTCTAATATTTTCTGATTTGAACTTTCTGTCTACAGTTTTGGTAATGATGATTGTAAATGAACATGATTGCACTTTCAATTTCTACTCATTCGTGTATGTCAAATATTGCATTGCAAGAGATTGGAGAGAGTTCATATTTACAACTTTTTCTGTAAAGTTAGAAAAAAATCTGATTTTACAGTATAATACAAAATCAAAAAACTTCAAAATTTAAAACTTTAAAATTAAATTCTCCTGATGGATATCTTCATGTGCCAGACTGTCAGGCAGATTTTCACTATAACAGATAACTTGGCAGATAATCTCTCACTGTCTTGTACAATCTAACACTTCAAACATTCATTTCCCGTCACATTTACAAAAGTCTACAAAATAACAAATAAATGGAAATACTGATTCTGACAAAAAGTTAACCATTCTGCATGTCATGATTTATATGCTGAACATATTTTTGAGGTGTAAGATTATTCAACACAAATCAGTATAATGTATTTTAATGAAAATGTAGCAAACAATTGATCGTAATCATCAGCATGATCATAAGCATCTCAATTAGTCCAAAACTTTGAGAATTTGCTTATATGTTGTGCACAACTGACTTCATGATGAACAAAGTCTTTTAAAAATTAATTTCTGATCTGAGTAATGATCCAAAGCCACGGAGAAAAACTTCAACTGTTTTACTTCTGAAGTTAATGTGTTTCAAGCTTGTTTAGATATTATCTGAAAGAGTTTTCTTATTGAATCTTGTTTTTCCACTACAAATGATATTTTTGCTTCATGACATTATAGAAAGCTGAACATCTGACATCTTGTCTGTCTGTCTGTGTCTGTCTGTCTTTAGCTCTCAGCGGTCACACATGCCTCCTCTGCTGTCTTCGCTCTCTACTCTGGTTGTGTATCTCCGACAACAGCAGCACTCGTCTTTTCTGTCCTTGTCTCGCTCTGCGGGTTCGGCGGAGGCCTGGCGTCTGCTCTGTCACTCCAGTCTGGCGCTTCTGATTCTGTACAACCGTCATCGTGAGTGCGAGGTGGCCAAACTCACCATACAGGACTATCGCAACCGGTCCAGCCCCTCTCGCCTCTCTCCTCTGGAGTCCTCCCTTTCTCCTTTTGAACGTCACGTTCTCTGTCACCTCGCCCGGGTGGGTGTGTTGGGCAAACGCGGTCGCGTTCAGCCCCTCGTTCTTCCGCCCCATTCTGAGGCCTGTCTGGATCTTCTCCTGAAGACCTCCGCGGAAGTGGGTGTCGATCCGGAAAGCCCGTACGTCTTTTCCCGGCCGTATCACTCCCCCGCCACGCCGCTCCGCGGAACGGATCTTCTCCGAGGTTTGGCGCGCACTAGCGGTGCTAAAAATCCCACGACGCTCACTGCACCGCGCTCTCGCCGGCAGGTGGCCATCTTCACTCAGCTCCTCTTGCTGGAGGAGGGCGAACGACCTGCAGGTGCGGCAGCCAAACGATTGGAAGATTTCCTCCAGAGAGAGTATCACGTGACTCAGAGCTGCGCTCGTATCGGTCAGGACCCAGGGCTGATGAGCCGGGTGGGACGGGTGGTGCTGTACGGAGAAAGAGACGGAGTGCTGTTCAGAGGAATGAGTCTTCAAAACATCTGTCTCGAACTGGACGGTAAGTCAATCAACAAATCAGACTTGGTTCTGACAGCAGCACACATATTTTAAGTCCTTCATTTGATTTTTTTATCATCATCAATCTTTTCTGGTTTAGCGAAGGTAACATCTGTTAACTAGTAGCATTCTTATCTATCCATTTAGTGTGTTGCAGTCAGTTGATGAGAGTTTAATTACACTAATACTATAAACATGATTGAGCAGGTGAAGGATCACATTGAGGAAGAGTATGAAGATGAGTTCAGATGTTTGTTTATCTCTCACAGTGATGTCAGGGAACTCTGCCGACTCGTTCTCAGACGATTCTGATGCAGACGGTGACAAGAATAAAGACAGAGTTCAGGTGGGAAAGAAAAGAGCATCCAGCAGTCGAGGACCACGACCTAAAAAATCAGCACCGGCCACGCCCACCCCTACAGCTACACACAAGAGGAGGAGTTCCCAGGTCAAATCAGGTGAGTCAACATCACAAGTCAGGTAACGGCTTTATTAAAGATGACATAACACACACAGTTTCTGCCAATCTCATGTTAATCTTTGTTACCTATAGAGTAGTGTTTCATCTTTCATATGTCCAAAGAGTCTTTCATGTTGTCAGATTTACGAAAGACAGAGCAGCCTTTCTGTTTTTTTTTCTGTCAAACTCTTGAAGGGGTACCCGGGGCGGTGCTAAAGAGTTACGAGTACACGCAGCCTTTGAATATTAATGCAACAGCTGTGACATTGATGTAAATAAAACATAAAAACTTTTTTCAAATAACTATGGCTTAGGGGGTGTGCACACCAAAGCTTTTACACCCGCAGCTGGCGCATGTTTTCAATTGTTTTCAATGAAAGCTCTGCTTTTTTCAAATCAGCTAGCCGTTTTCGTCCGCGCTAAAAACCGGCGCTCAGCGTTTTTCCACGCTCGGCGCTGAGCGTCAAGAGTTGAAAAAGATTAATCTTTGGGTGAAAAGCTCCGCTCGTCAATGTCAGTTCTCAAACGGCCGTCCAATCACAGTAGAGGAGGGGCGGGACAAGTATCACAACAACCAACCAGCTCACAGCTGAAGTATCAGAGCTACCAAAGCGCTCAGCTAAAGAAAGCTGCCACTTAGCTGAGAAACAGTTGGCATTCAACATCCTCAAGGTGTTTTCAGCCACGTTTAAAAGTTTTGGTGTACACAACCCCTTACAGTCGATTCAGATACTAAGTCGGTAATTGATTAACAGGAACAACAGCAGCACGATTACAGCAGTACATCTCTATTTATACCACGGGTCTGTTGAATGCTGTATTCTGATTGGCTGAGAAATGTTCTGTGGGTATGAATTAATTTCTGATAACCGCACACCTAACTTGTCAAATGTCTTAAAAATAGGTACCAGAGCAATGTTTGTGGTAACTGTGTGGTATAAGAGGAATAATTGACTCCGGTCATTTGAATTATTTGATAATAATGCACACCCGTGGTGTAACGGCATTGCACCTTGGGTGTGCATTAGGGGTGGGCGATAAACCGGTAGACATAATTAACCGGTAGAAAATTGTCAACCGGTAGAGATTTTGGACTATCGTTTCTATCGAGGTTACGTGCCCACGACACGCTCCTGTGCGCGTGGTCGCGAAAACGTAACGTTTGTACACGTATTTAAGCACTGCACTTTTAAAACAAGTTATTTTAAGCCATTGAAACACAGACAACAGATCTGTATGCAAGCGTTCTTTCTGTGTGTCAGGAGCGGACAAGTCGTGCAGCCGCTGCTTTTTCTGTCTGTGAGGAACGCGCAAGTCGCGCGACTGCTGCTCATTAAGCTCGCGAGCATTTTTCCCGCTTTATTGGCCTTAAATACATATACGCGTCAAAATTCCCGTCTTTGCAAGCATCCTCATAAACACGACCAGTCAGGTCTTAAGAGAAAGTAAACAGCTAAAACAGAAAGCGCATGTGTGACAGTGTATTGGATCTGGACATTGGTCTTAAAGGGGAAGTTACCTAATTTTGCTCCCGTCTGTCACTCGTGTTAATCAAACAGCATTGAGAGAAAATCTCTCACTGCTCCTGATTAAATCACTTTTCTACCTTAAATAAAAATATGTATAGGCTTATACATACATGCATAATTATTTATTATCATTCTTATATGACTGTTTATCTTCAGAGAGCTTGAGTTTTGTTTGCTTTTTATCTTCTTTCTATGCTTGTATATTGTTTTTTGTGAGAAGTATGAACATTTCTATGGTATTAAAGATTTAAACCTTATTAAAACATTAAAAAAACCTCTACCGTGATACATATCGTTATCATGATATAAAATTAATCCTATCGTGATAGAAGATTTTGGTCATATCGCCCACCCCTAGTGTGCATTATTTTCTTATAATTCAAAGGACCGGAGTCAATTATTCCTGTTATTCAATTGTTTGTGTTGTTTACATTACATACTCGTTTGCGCCAACTGCACATAAGATTTAGATTTTCTTAAGCCTGTGGTTGTGACCCCTGGGCAGGGTCTTTTAAAGTTGGGACCGCTCCATCACTTAGTTGAGAACGAGTGGCAAATCCGGTGTTAAACTGAGCCATGTTTGTAAAGCAATCTTCTCTGAAATGTAGGGAACAAACATAAACCCATTAGCAATTACGTTGTTGTCCGGTGTCTTAACACAAGGTTACTTGGAAAACTGAAAAAGGTTTTCTTCTCCTTGCATCCAAAAACACACTTCTTTTGTCGAACCATCTTGATCTAAAACAAAAGTGATGTCTGTGAATTCTACTCGATGGAGCAGTGCTAATGCTAATGCTAATTTGTCTCAGTTCAGGTTGTGATTCACAACCTCATATCCGTGTTAATGTTGACTTTGAAAACCCCTGTAATAAATGAAAGCTGGGTTGTAATATAAGTCTGGGTTTGAGATGTGTTTTATTTCCTAACAGAGTAGAGGTACAGGATGTTTTGTAGTAATTGTTGTTTGATTCTGGTGAGTACTTTGTGTGTATTTGATGATTTGTTTGGTGTCCGTCAGGTAAGCGTGGGGTCCTGAAGCGGCCGTGGTCTGAAGCCGAACGTGTCGCCGTGGAGACTCACCTGAAGCAGAACATCGTGGATCTGCGTGTACCTGCGAAAGCTGACTGTGAGCGCTGTCTCCAGCTCTGTCCTCTGCTGGTCAGTAACCAGCGCGACTGGAGGGCCATTAAATTTTACTGTCATAACCGGATTCAGTTATTAAAGAAACAGGGCCGCAGAGAAGGAAACATCACCGCCGTCTGCTAACACGACACTTACAGAAACTATTCACCTCACTGAAGATCATTCACATCTATCAACATCCCATAAACAAAGTTCTCATGAAGTTATTATTGACTGAAATCCTTCATTTGCATGTAATTGGTTATATTTTCACATTATGACACGAGACGGACTCTGTATGTGTCAGGTGAGTTATTTCTTTAATCTGTCATGTTTCATTGATGAACACTTCACACATTCCCGTATCTGTTATCTGTTTACTTTACCATAAAACAACATTATTTTACTGTAGTTAAGTTAATGTTCAGTATTGAAACACACATCAGTCTTCTGGATTAAAGTTATTACACAGCTGTTTCTCATTCATCTGACTGTAGATCTGCTGTGATGGTTTTGTATTTGGGACCAGGTCTCATTTCAGAGAGATAATGATGGACTGAATCCCTTCACCTGTAATCTGTCTGACACGATCTTGTGTAAACAACATTTCTGGCTCATATTTCTCATACAGTACACTGCAAAAAATGACTTTATCTTAGGTTCTTTTACTCATCAAGAAAATTCATCTTGTTTTAAGAGTTTTCTACTGAAAACAAGAGAAAAATACTAAGTAAGAAATTAATTTTTTGCAGTGTATAACAAACATAATGATGTGTAGACTGTTTCATTTCAAACTAAATCATGAAATATTTCATTTATTGTATTGAGGAGTATTGATACATGATAAATGTGAGTACTTTCTGAATGATGAAATTATATTGACATAAAAACATGACGGTATAAAAACAGTAATAATGTTTTGTGAAATATGAGCCAGATATAATCCTGACCTCATGAGATATTTATCTGTCTCTTCTCTTCTTGTTTGAATATTTCTTGTATTATTGTCATTGGATTAATTTGTTGTAATGATGTGAAAACAGGCAGAGGATGTTGAGGATAAACTCAATGTCTGGAGACGAGATCTGTGGTTCAGCATGAAGTCAGTGAGTTTTGTTATTTTATTCAGATTTGTGCCAACAATACAAGATGATCTTCTTATAGTAGTTTTTGTATAAACGAATGATGGACAGAAGAGTTATATTCCCTCATCTTTACACTTCTTTAAGGTCTGTTCGGTGTAAATTGATGTATTGTAATGATGTTAGACTTTAGAAATGAGTATGATGTGATGTTGTACATTCTGTAAATATCGATTGACTTCTATAAAATTACCACATTTTAACTTTGCTTTCTTAAATATCGTTGTAAAGGTCTATCAGATTTTAGAAAGATGATATCTTGAAGAATACAGGAATTCATGTAACATTATTTGCATTTCGGATTGTTGTCTTTTTATTAAATTACATCCATATGAAAGATCAGTCAGACTATCAGACATTAACTGTGAGGATTAGTCAAAAGATTTCATTCAGCTGATATTTTTTGTGATTATTTCACAGAGTTTCTTGAAGAAAACAGCTCAAAGATATTTGCATTCTAACAGTTAGTCTTTCTGAACAGACTTTAAGAGACTTAATTTGTTCTCTTGTGTGCTTTATATACGCTTTATTCAGTCTGCCGCCATTTTGATTTCAAACCAAGGCTGTTAGTGATGGACATCAAGAGCTTTAAACCTATTGTTTATATCAGGATGCTGCTTATTCAGCAATCAGAAATCATGCATTGTTAAAATTATAAGGATTTAGTACTTGTTAATGATATGATAAAGGTACAAACCCCAAAGTAAACAATGACGTGAGTTAGCGTCTCCAATGTAAATTTATTTTCTTAGATTACAACAAACACACAGATTGTAGGCAACAGTTTACTTCTGGGATTGGTGATGTAGTAAAGACCGACATTATCATAATTACTCAAGCTTCGGACTGTTAGTTAACTCCTGTCAGCATTGCATTGTGACCACCGAATCTTTCAAACATGTTAAGGAGCGTCACATTTCCTGCTGATGTCAGAGGTATTCAGGCCAATCACAACATACAGATTAGCTGGCCAATCAGGGACACGGAGCTTTTCAAATCCGTGAGTTTGAAAAAAGAGAGTGAAATCTGGAGCTACAAAAATTTACAGTATGTGGAAAATGTGTATTAAACCATAAACCACATGAACACATTGTATTAGAGCAAATACACAAAATAATTTTGTTTTAGCAATAAAATAGGTACTCTTTAAAGCTCTGGACTTCATCACTCACAGCCTCGGTTTTAAAACAACGTCAGGCAGACTGAATAAAGTGTTTATCCTCAAGACAGAGAAGTCCTTTGAGTTAGACTTTGAATATAGTAGTACTGTATCAGCTTATCTAAATATGTTGAAGGTTTCCCAAACAGGACTTAAGTCTAGGATTATCTTAAACTAGAACTAGGCCTCAGTTTAAGAAATATAACTAGTTTTAACAAACATGCCTTAAAACATTACTTGTGTGCATTTTGAGTCAAAACAAAGGGCACTGATGTATTTTAAGATATGTCAGCGCAAGTTGTTTTTAGTTTAGACAACATCAAGGTAAATGTAATGTAGGTCATCATTTCTGTACAGTGAAAGATAAATGAAAGTATGAATGTTGGGTATAATAATCCGTATTCAAGACTGTGATCTGTCTACATTTAACACTTATATTGAGTAGTGAAAACACACACAGACTCTGTGTTCATTCACATTCACTGATTTGAATGAAGGCAACTCATAGAAATGCATTTAGACATCAGTCTTCATATGCAGCAAAATGGAATTCTGTTTAAAATCTAACCAGAGATGGCATTTGTGATAACTAATCCTCTAAACTACGATACTAATTTCTCACTAGAAATGCAAAAGGATATTTACACTAAATTTGGGCTCCAGCCGCTTCCTTGACAGCCATTTTATTTTATTTTTTCAAACTTGATCAGGCTTCACCAATCACATTTCTGGTGCACACATGCATAGAATTGTGGGACAAAACGATGAAGGACACCTGCCTTTATATGCACATGAACCTGAATGACATCCCATTCTTAATCCATAGGGTTTAATATTGAGTTGGTTCTGCACCCTTTGCAACTATAAGAGCTTTAACTCTTCTTAAAACTTTCTATAAGGGTTAGTAGTGTGTTTTTGACCATTCTTCTAAAATCACATTTGTAAGGTCAGACACTGATGTTGGATGAGAAGGCCTCGCTCGTAGTCTCTGTTCTAATTCAGATTCTCCCAGGCCTACAAAGACTTCAGTCTAACCATCAACCTGAAGAAGACCAACGGGCCAAGATGTGGATACATCACTTGTCATCACCATCAACAATTACAAACTTGAAGTGGTGCACTAGTTCACCTACCTGGGCTCCACCATCAGCGACTACATATCCTTAGATACCGAAATCAACAAACGCATCGGCAAGACCACAACAACTCTAGGACAGCTGACCACTCGTGTCTGGGAAAACCCTAAGCTGACTACTCAAACAAAGATGGCAGTAATTGCATCCCTCCTGTATGAGACTAAATCCTGGAGAATATATGCCAAACAAGAGCAGAAGCTGAATAGTTACCACATGTGTTGTCTCCGCCACATTCTTGGCATCAGCTGGAATGACAAAGTGCCCAACTCCCAGGTTCTTGCCCACGCCGTCCAACCCACCATGTACACGCTGCTCAGACAACACAAACTGGGTTGGCTTGGTCACATGCGACGTATGGAAGACAGGCGGATCCCAAAGGACATCCTCTATGGTGAACGCACACACAGCAAAAGACCCCAAGGTCGCCCCCAGTTGACATATAAAGATGTCTTCAAGCCCTAGACATTAATATAGAGCCCTGGGAGGACATTGAAGCTTACCACAGTCTGAACTAGTCAAAAGACACGTGCACAAAGACATCCACTCACGAGAAACTACATCTGCACTTTGTGCCACAGAGAATGTCACTCACATATTGGTCTCATCAGCCACCTCAGATGCAGCACTACAAATGGGTTCACACCAGCCGCGTTGATCACAATACTTTCTTTCAACACCATATCAATGATTTTGCTTTCATATTCTGTTATTTAATGCAATGATATTTCAATATATCTAATGGAGAGTTTCCCAGACAGGGTTAAGATTAATCCAGGACTAGTTGGTTATATTAGGACATTTAAGTAGTTGTAACAAGCAAACCTTGAGCATCTTGAGACAAAACAATGGCACTGATATATTTTTAGACATGTAAGTGTAAGCTGTTTCCTGTCAGGACGCCTCAAGCATGGATTTTGGCTATAATGGAGACAGTGATTATACAGCAAGTTAAGTTAGTAACTAGATGTAACTCTTATATTACTTGACTGTAAATACAGATTAAATTTTAGCATGAATGCCGGAAATGCAAAGACGTGAGACAAAATACACACCCGAAACTAAACCACTGACCTGAGAGCACAAACAAATTGGAATAGACAACTTGAACAACATCATACTGAACATACAGTATGCCAAGTTTCACAGACACATCTTAAAATACATCAGTGTTATTGTTTTGACCCTAAGATGCACACCAGTAATGATGGCAGACCCCCCTCCCCCAGTAAAACTACACATTCTAGAGTAGCCTTTTATTGTGTCCAGCCTAAAGCACACCTGTGCAATAATCGTGCTCTCTAATCACCATCTTGACATGACACACCTGTAAAGTAGATGGATTATCTCGGCAAAGGAGAAGTGCTCACTGCTCACTAACAGATTCCTGAACAGAGAGAAACCTTTTGTGTACATAGAAAAAAATCGGCTGATAAAAAAAAGTGTTGCGTTATAATTTTGGTAAGATTTGAGTTTGTAAAAGCAGGATGAGTTTTAACAGCTTGTGACGATATAAATCAGATTGGTGAGGTCATGAGGTTGTCCTTTTGTTTTGCACATGTTTATGTCTCATCTATCATCTTTAACAGGAGATCTCACATCCAGATGTTGAACACCAGAATTAAAGCTTCATCAGGTAACAACATCTGTAGAAACATCATGCAGTCATACATACAAAGATTTAATTCAATTAAACCTCAGCACTATTAGACCGATGAGATGATGTTTTATTGAAGACACAACAATCACAACCATAAACACAAACAGACATCTTATCAATACTGTGTGTGTCAAATCACAACATTACATGGACTAAAAACTCATTTTCAGGTAAATAAAATCAAATGTTTTATTTGATGATGTTTGTGTTTAGTTTATTTCAGATGGTTTACAGAAGATGATTTAGTGATGCAGGGCTTCCTTTATTAAAACTGAACCCCACCCAGATCTTATCAGATTTAGTGTTCATGATTGTACAGATTGAACGTGTTTTAATCAAAATATCATATAAAACATCAATCACAGCACTATCAAAACTTTACCAGGAACAGGATAGTTTAAAACATGCAAACTAACTCAAATTGCTATAGATGAACACAATCATATTGAATATTTACATTTACACATTTGTCAGATGATCTAAGTGACTTTACAGGATAAAAAATGTTCATTTGCTTGTCTGTTGCCTGCACTTTAATAAATGCTGGTTGTTTTTACAGAAGACACTGCTGGGTTAAAAATTACTCAATGCTGGGTTGTCGTTACTCAACCAAAGGTTATAATGACCCAGTATCCAGCACTGGTGTGTTCTGTTCAATATTGACCCAGTATAGGTTAAACTAAACTCAGCATTTATTTGAGTGTTGGTGATAAACTTATGCACTAAACATTAAATGAAGTACAAGTAAATAAAATATAGGCATTAAAATAATGAGCATCATGAGGTTAGATACAATTATGATTTCCATATGCAGATTTTGACAATTACTAGTCTTTAGAAATGTAAAAAGAGATATATCTTTTTAATAAAATGAATACAATATTGGTTTCATTAAAAACACATCCCAACATGACTGGGCTGAGAGTAAAAAATAACAGCGTTTTTGGGTTAAACCAGTAGTTCTTAATTCCAGTCGTCAGGCCTCCACTCCCACAACATTTAAGATGTCTTCATATACAGTATAAAAACACCTGATTCAGTTCATCAGCTTGTTAATGTGTTAATTAAGGAGCCTGATGAGTGAAATCTGGTGTTTCATATAAGACGACATCTAAAACATTCTGGGAGGAGAGCCGAGGACTGGAATTGTGAACCACTGGGTTAGGCTGATGTATACGAGTTGTTATTCATTTCACACATGATGACGACACAACAGCTATAAATACAAAGAGAATATTTGATTATTATTACTGGACCAAAAAGAAATAAAATAAGTAAACATCATTCACTGAACCACAGAATTTATAAACTACAAAATATCTTTCTTTGCATTATTCTCACACTCATTTTGTATCGTATCTACAAACTCCAGGGGCCTTATTTATAAAAATGCTGCGTAAAATATGTTCTAAATTAGATCTTACAATCACTTCTTAAAAGCATGCATGCGTGATTCATAAAACAAACGTACGCATAGAAAAAGCACGTACGCCTCGCTTTCAAACGTGAAATCTATACATTTCAAATGATCTCTAAATTGTGCGCAGCTGAACATTTGCAGATCTCCGCCTTTAAATGAAGCCTAATTAATGTCATTGACATATAAAAGAGCACCTGTCAATATTTAAACCCTGCAAGAATGCCTTATATTTCCAAAAACCTGCAAAAAGTTAAAGTTTTCCATGTCAAAGACAGTTTTTATAAATATGGACTTTGCCGTGGATTTTTTGCGTATGCACACTTTACGATCAAATTTCTGCATATGCACGCTTTATAAATGAGACCCCTGGAGATGAAAGGTCTGGAATTTCTACAGTGACTTTTTCTGATCCATTTATTTAATAATCAGTTTACCCTTTTAACTTCAAAACGGCTTTAACACATTTTCTTTATATTTTTATGCAGTGTTTTGTGAATCCAGTAAAGGAACGGTAGGATCAGAAGCTTCTGCAGGTTCTGAAAGATCCAGAATTTTTAATGGACACGGATCACCTACACCTGGATTAAAGAGAGGAACGACTGAACCAGAGAACTTTGTGTTAATGGTTAGTAGATGTTTATACTCAGTAATGTCATAAAATGACAGCTGACCTTTATCATAATCTAACAGAACACCCAGACGCTGAGGTTTTGGAGAAAATGAAAGTGTTATTGATGTATCATATGTGTTGGTATGAAAGCCATTCGGCCCGTCTGAACACAAGAACCAGAACCCATTTGATGGAGTTAAAGCAGATTTATCTGGTAAATGATAATTCCCCTGTTTCATCAAACCAATCAGCCAATAATCTTTAGGATTGTGGTTATTTAGTTGTAACTCAACCTCCCAGTAATGTTGTCCGGCGTTGAATGTTTGATCTCCACATACACACAGTTCATATGGGAATACTCCAGACTCTTTAGGCTGATACTTCAAGGAGTCTCTCACTGCTCTTAAATCTGTTGAAATCGTCAGATCTGGATGTGCAGACTCACGGTCGAGAGTGATCACAGCTGTGAGATTAATTAATAGAAATATAAAGAATATTATTTTCATCATGAGATTATCTTTAAAAAAATAAAAACTGAGATGATTTCATACCTGCGTGTTTTCTCAGTTTCTTTATTAATTCATCATTAAGAACTAAAGTGAAGGGAGAAATATTAAAGTGGTTTAGAGACACATAAATTATCTGCCTACTTGAGAAGATTTGCAGTTTAATTTAAATGATTTTGATGATAAAATGAATTGAAGAGATTTTGTTTCTTACCCATGAGTGGAGTCGTCTGTGCGTTTGCTGAAATAAGAAATCAACAGAACAAACAATTTTATAATGAACTGTGAACTAAAATAACAATATCTGTGTGTTTGGTCCTAACTGTATTTATTGTACACTGTAAGAAATGTCTGTATAAATAACAATATTACTGCAGCTGTTTTCAAGTAACTTACTGTAGATTTTATATGTATGTTATTTACTGGCAACAGTTTGTTCAAAGATTAATGAACAATAAACATTAACAAGTCTTTATCTTTACAGAATAAATCTAATATTACAGCCTCATGCAAAGCATTCTGGGAACCAGAAAACTGAAGGAAAAACCTGAAAAAGGTTGATGAGGATTTCTGCTTCCCAGAATGTTTTGCATGAGGCTGTTATTTTAGTTTTATTCTGTAAAGATTAGGGATTTCAATGTATGCAAATTCACATATTTAATGATCTTTTAAATTAACCATCAATCAATCAAATAACCGTTAACTGTAATACTGCAATAAGCCTTTACTGAAGTGGAATATAGACAATGACATTAAAGTGTGCGTAAAAACACCAGCTTCCTCATGCAAATTAATTTATGTAGTAACATGCTTGTGGGATTGTAAAATGATTCAGTGTAGTTGTTGTTTTAATAAAACTAATTTAAAATGACCTCCATAATGAAATATAACAACTAATAGACACAATGTATAGCTCCACCTCACATCTGGTAACAGTGGCATGTAAGTCCATGTGTCCATGAGGAATAAAGGTTTCATTATCATCAAGTGTTATTTTTCTAGTTGTTCACCTGGTTGCTGAAACCACGACCACCTAGCTCGAGTCTAGTGACAGCAGTGGCAGTTCAACCGTCACTCAAGTGGCCACGCCCTTAATTATGCAAAACTTTAAGACTGAATGTAATTAAAACAGATGAGTTACAAAAAAAATAAGTTTTAACATGGAGGTCTATGGGAATTGACTCTTTTTTGGAGCCTCTAGCGGCCAGTCGATGAATTGCAGTTTAAAGACGAAGTGCACAATGTTTGAAAAACGCTTTGGAAAAGGGAGTTGGGCCGACTACAAAAACACACTTGTACCCAATCAGCAGTAAGGGGCGTGTCTACTAAACGACATCTGCCCCACACATACGCAACCCCGGCAAGGGTCTTTTAAAAGAAGGTCCAGATTCTGTTGGGGTAGGGGTGTGTAACATTGTGCACTCCACCTTTAAGTCACTTCTGTATTCAGAGAGATCTGAATGTTGCCCCTCAGTCAATAATGATGAGTGATATCTGCTGCGGGCGTTTAGAGTCAATTACAGTTTACATTTTACAGTTTCTTTCCAAAATTTAAAATGACATTTTAATCTGCATGACTTTGCTAATTCGACCATGATTACGTTTTATTGATTTAATTCTTATTGACAATTAAATGAAGACCGATTCATTGTTAACATCCCTAGTAAAGATAAAGACTTGTTAATCTGTTTAATGTTCATTTATCTTTCAACAAACTCTTGCCAGTAAATAACACAGCGTAGAACTGAGAAAAAATAGATGTTTAGTGACTTTTAGTTGTCAGGTATTTTTCTGATTGTTATTTTTTCAAAAGATAAAAACAGCAATGTTTACTCAAGTTACTTAACCTCATGATAAAAAAAAGGTCTTGAATGTCCCACAAATGTCAATAACTCATCTTTAAAAATACTTAAATGTTTCAGAATATTAAAGTTGTGTTAGTGTGGATTTAACTCACTTTCTTCATCTGTTTTCTCTTCATCTGTTTTCTTTCCTGCACAGAAACACAATGTGAAGAGATGATGAACTGGACACATAGCAAACCTTTATAAAAAAGACCACCTCACATCTGTTAACTAGCTATATCTCACCTGTTAGTTTCTCTCTGTATTTATAGACGATGAAGCCCAACAGCCCCAAGAGAGAGAAAATCATAAAAGTGAGGAACAGCGCCTTCCATGGACCTTCTGAGGGAGAACCTGCTGAGGTTACAAATAATCTGGAGATTTAGATGACTTTTATATTTCTTTTACAGATTTACTTTCAATAAAATCTCTTACAACTTCACTAAGATTGTTTTATGATCGTAAAACAATACAAAAACACAAGATCAGACTCAACTGGACAGGAACACCAAACACATGCAGGTGTAGGACATGAACTGATAATGATCTGATTAGAGTTATAAAGGGGCAAAACGTTTCTGGTAAATATCTGGAAACTTTCCATGGGACCTTAATCTGGGGAATTTTAGAAATATTCCAAATAGAAAACTTAATGGGAATTATTTGGAATTGGAAATGTATGAAAATGTATATCATATACAAATATAAATCCTTTTGTTTGGTCATCATAAGTAGACATGCATGCAAAATAATAACATTTTTAACAATGTCGTCTTGAATGATTTAATTGTAAGATGAACTTTAATTGATTCTTTCATTAAGTAAAACAAAAGCATAATAAACATTATAGTGTTTATTATAACAACATTATAGCAATTATAGTCATTATAACAGTGTTAGCTTACATTTACATTTTCGTATTTGTTAGTTAAACTATATTATACAACAGTTCTTTCTGGTTCTCGAATCTGATTGGCTAAGGGCTATGAGATATTGTACTGATAACGGCACAGTAACCACTTCACCATTTTGTATTAGTCCGCGGCCGTCACAGCTACTTACAAAGTAAACAAACATGGCGAACGATAACTTTTTCATGAACATAACATTTGATATTAACTACGAAAGCTCGTCAGATGAAGAAGAGATTACAGCACCGTTAGCAGAGCAACCTACAAGAAGTGCAGCCGTGACATCTGCTGATTTGGACAATTTAGAAAAAACGAGACACGAAAACAACACTGTGCGCCAAACGGTGTGGGCTGTGAATTGTTTTAAATCGTGGCTGGCCGAAAAACAGCTCAATATCGACCTAAAACGCATAGAGAAATCACAAATGAATTCAGTGCTGCGGGGTTTTTATGGCTCCATTCGGACCAATAAGGGAGAACTGTACGGTATTAGCAGTTACCTGAGTCTTCGGTCGGCGCTAAATCGCCACATTAATGAACCTCCTTTTAGCCGTGAGTGGAATTTAATGCAAGACTCCGAGTTCACTTCCGCTAACAATGTTTTTAAAGGAGTTGTTAAACAGATCCGGCGATCCGGTGCAGACAAAACATCACACTACCCACCGATGTCCTTTGAAGACCAGCAAATACTAAAGCGATCTGCTGCACTTGACCCTGGCCACCCGAAAGGTTTATTAAACAAGGTGTGGAATGATTCAGTTACACTTTGCACGAAGAGGGAAGGAGGGAAATCGACAGCTTAAGCCAGACTCGTTTGAACTGAAGAGAGACGAAAATGACACAGAATATTTTACGATGACATTTAATGAGGAAACAAAAAACCACAAAACCCCCCTGGAGGTCGACAGGGAAAACAGAAGGGGGGCTATGTTTGAAGAGCCCGGTAACCCCATGTGTCCAGTTTCTTCACTAAAGAAATATCTTCGCAAAATACCACCTGATGCAAAAGCACTCTACCTGCACCCAAAGAGGAGATTTGATGCTAGTGACGACATCTGGTACAGCACTGTTCCTTTGGGTGTAAATCAGCTGTCCCAAATGCTCCAGAGAATGTGCAAAGAAGCCGGTACTCAGTCTCACTATACGAACCACAGCATCAGGGCTACTGCAATTCAAAAACTGTCCGATGCAGGGCTCCAAGCCAGAGAGATTATAGCCATCAGTGGACACAGGTAACGTTAAGTTTCTGATATGTTTAGCCCATATAGCCTAGTGAAAACAACATAACGCAAATGCACCTCCTAAAATAAAACACTTTTTTTTAAGGTCAGAAACCTCTCTGAAATCCTACTGGAGACCATCACTACACAGCAGAAAACGCTGGAGTGCAGTACTGGCATTAAATGAAATGGAAACCACACCAGAAAAGCAATCAAAAGCAGCAAAGACTTTATCTCCAAAGAACTATTTCACGGGATGTACAATAAACGGCAACGTACAAATAAATGTAAACAATGGTTCCGAGAACCACTCTAATTAGATTAGAAATGTATTAAATCAAATTGCTAAAGAAAAAAATACATAGAAATGATATAGGCTATGTTGATGTTTTCTGCCGATGACTTTTCTTGGTTTTTGAAAAAAATAACAAACTTATCCTTGACTGGAAAAAATAATTAAAAGAATATATATAAAAAATAACTTATTCGATGTTATTTATGATGTTGATTACTTGGTTTTATTGTATTAATGAAAAATTAAATAAATTTGACCTTAATTAAAAATGTGAGTTCTTTATTTAAAATAAAAAAGTTATGTTATTTAACTTCAAGCTCCGCCAAAACAAAGACGATGAATAAAAGGAACAAGTAATAGATTCATAAGATCAAATACTTCTAGTCTGAACCAGGTTTGAACCCAAAACAAATACAACATCATTTTTGACCATCAGACACACCTCAGAGCCAGCATCACTCTATGTGTCTCATATTAACTAGCTCGTGAATCCCAATCGTGATTATCCCGTCGAACATCAGCTCTCTTGGGTGTAAACTTAAATGGAATAATTTCACATCGTGTGGACGAACAACACTTGGAATAAAGCAATGAAAACAGTCTTTTTCCCTGGAGCGATCTCTCTCTCCTCACGGCGCAAAAACACCGTGGAACTACAGGTAAGGATAAGTTACTGATTTATTTTCGCGTGACATGACTAACTTATTAAAACACATTGTCAGATATCAATGTTACTGATATTTATAAGCAGCACGCAAAAACATCTATCTGACTTATGCAAACTTATGTAGAACTGAGAAGAACAAAGTCCAATAATAAAGCGAGTCGTGTCGCGTAGTATATAAATATAGTTTTATTAACTTTTACCTCGCGCCAAAACAATAAAAACACAACAGACACTAAATATTAATAAAAAACAAGTAATAGTGTCATGACACCAAATGTGACCCGCTCTGGCGAAATGAGTCCGAAGTCGCAACGTTCTATTTTAAGATATGAGCCGATAATGTGGAAAAACAATGAAATTATCAAAAAAAATATTTTTAGCTAATTTCAAAGAACAGACATTAAAAAATAATCTCCCAAAGTTTCGTAGTCCAAATAATTAAGTAAAGGTGTTTAAATGACTATTTAAGTTGAAACAGTTTTACTAAATTCGCTGGAAATTGCTTTTCTCAAATCCTCTCGTCACCTCCGAGCATTTCGGGGGATCCCCTGAAACGTATCTCTCCAAATATGGTGTTACACGTTGTTTTAGAGCCAATCAGAAATCTTAATAAACTGATCATTTGTCAATGGGAAACCCCGGGGCACGCGATTGGTCCAGCCATCCTCCTGTCAGTCTCCTATTTAACTCCTTTTTGAATTGTTTACACTGTTATTGTCAACTAACCTACACAAAGATATGATTGCATAGGCAAGCATTATTTGTTTTCTTTTTGCTTGTCTTTCTGCATCTCTCAATTTCTCTCACACGCAGACACACGCGAAAACGTACACGCGAACGTACACGCGAACACCGCACGCGCGCACACACGCACACGCGCGCACGCACGCACACACGCACACACGCACACACACACACACACACACACACACACACACACACACACACACATTCTGGTTTCCATGTTTTGTGGGGACACTCTATAGACGTAATGTTCTATTCTCTCCTCTAACTCAAACCCCAGCCATCACAGAAACCTTTCTGTTACTTCACATTTTCAATAAACATCATTCTGTTTGATTTATAAGCTTGTTTCTTGGTTTACTGTAATGGCATTTATATTAATGTCTTTGGTCAAACTAAGCTGTAAAATAAATCGTTTATCCCTTTAAAAATGCAATGGATTTTGAAATATATAGAAAAAACGGGCAAAAAACTTTAAAGGCGTTTTTCTCAGGTTTTCAGTTGGAAAAAGAGGACAGACAACCTTAATTCAAATGTCTATATCTTTAAAACCATTCAAGGTATAACTTTGTCTAGGATATCATTTGAAAGCGTATGATCTCCTCTTTTGATATCAATATCTCAATTTTGAAATTTGGGTCACTGTGACTCATTTTGCTGGATCAGGTCACAAATAATGCTGGTTTGATCTCGTTTTTGACTATCAAACACAGAGAGGCCTACATGAGAGCCAGGGAATCCATTCTGTTAGAAAGGCTGCGTTCTGTGCGCATGCGCACTTTTCCATTAGTGGTCGTCAGGGAGATTTATTCAGCAGCAGATGTGAGCGGGACTGTATGTGTGCAAAGTGTGCGTGAATACGCAAAAGTAAGTTGTTTGTCTATTCAGTAGATAATCAATGTTAGTTAAGGAGTTTGTAAAGTATTCATTCAATGTTATTCTGCATCTAAGATATAAGTATTTGTTGTTATTTAAGCCGTTTGTCGCGGGCTTTTGACAATATGTAAATGTGCCAATTATGTTCAGTATTACATGTCATTATTGTATATCTCTGGTAAGCATCGTTTGATTTGTATGTATATATGTGTGATTATCACATTAATAATGTAAACGCTTGCCATTTGATATTTATTTAAGCAACATTTATGGTTTATATTCAGTTCGTTTAATTTACCTCAGAAATAAGTTTCGGTATCAGTGTTTTGCCGTTTCTGACCAACAGGTGGTAGTATTGAGCAATAATTATAATGCCTGTATGTTCATTCCTGTAAATTATTCTCATTTAGAGGTTTTATTGAGAGATTTACAACTGTTGTGAAGTAATGTCTGTGCTATAATACTTAAGAAACATTTGTTAATATATATCTTTATTTCTTTCCTTTGTAGACCACACATAAACACACATAAAACTCCTTACTTGTGACCTGTAATTCTGTGCACTGCTGTGTTGTGGAATACTGAAAATGACAAATTAAAACCCTATTGCATGAAACTAAAGGAATTCAGTGTGTTCTAACCGACACCCCATAAAGGAAAGCTAATTTAAAACTTCACCTTACATAGAGAAGAACCCCTTTTCAGCCCTGCTATCGAACAAATGGTCCTTCGAGCCGGATATGGCATTTCTTATGGACAAAGAATTCATTAGTAGCAACATGCAACTAGAAGATAAGTCTGCTCAGATAGTAAGACCCAAACGTCAGGTCAATCTTCCTACCTACCTTCAAGACTTTGATCTCACGACTGGGCGTCGTAGAACAGTAAACCAGCCAGTATTTCCTCACACAACACAGCATGCACAAGGGTTTGGAGAGGCTGCAAACAATATCTCTTCACATTCGACCAGAGGATCAAGTCCTATAAGTCAAGCTCCATGGGAGACAGTGGATGACTGGTCTGTCCATTCCGAAGGAGAACTTCCTGTCCCAGATGTGGGTGACACTGAACAGCATCATCCTAGTCCTACTTATGCTTCAGTGCCATCTGTTTACCCTCCTCAGTTTTCTCCTTATCACAGACCATGGGAAGAGCAGCAGTCTACTCCGCTGCCACAGACTTTCCATACTAATCAGCATAGGCTATCCCTGCATCGTGAAGCTGTACCTTACCATCCAGAGTCTACATTGTATTCTACAGTTCCTCGTCCAACTTATGGGCAACAGCATCAGATGAGCAGCATAACAGCACCCACTGTGAAGCCATACCATCCCCCCTTTACCTCTACGGATGGCTTTTCTTTCAGTCATAATCAGCAGTCTGCTTATCTAAGTCCGCCCAACCCAGCAAATGAAAAAACAGTGGCTCATCGAAGTGACTCTGGAATGATAGACCTCATTGGAAAGATGATTGGTGAACTTAACGTAATGAAAGATCATATCATGGCTGATACATCTCATAAATCATATGTTCATTCTGCTCAATCTGGTGGGCATACTTACCAGCATCCATCTCTCCTGCGGCAGTCTGGAAACATCAGTCTCTCTTCTCATCCAGTAGGATTTCAAACTACGCCTGGTCCTTACACCACCAATCCTGATCCATACTGGCATTCGAGGACATCCTTAAAACCCACAATTGAGACCTTTGATAATCCTAAGCAGGTGTATCATCAGTCAAAACATCCTACTTGGCCGCAGTCACCTCAAAGAGCTCGCTGCACTACCAATGTAATTCCTGTTGGACAAGAGACCACATACCGAGGTCCAACGCCAACCATACCTAACTTCTGTACTAAAGATCCTAGCGAGTTTACTCGGTTGAAGATAGCGCTTGAGAACCTTTTACCACCAGATGCCACTGAGCTGTTCCGGTACCAAATCCTGTTAGATCATCTAAAGCTAGATGAAGCACGTCTGGTGGCAGATTCCTACCTCAATTCTCCATTTCCATACTCTGATACCATGACTGCTCTGAATGAAAGGTTTGGGCAGCCGCACAAATTGGCTCTCAAGAAAATCGCCAAAGTAATGGACTCCCCAGATATCCGACGTGGAGATACTGAGGCCTTTGATAAGTTCGCTCTGCAAATAAGGGCTCTTGTTGGTATGTTGGAGACTCTTGGAGATGAAGGCGAAGCAGAACTTCGATGTGGGTCACATGTCGAGAGACTGTTGAGTAAGTTACCTGCAGAAATGAGATCAGGATTTCGTAGACAGATGTACCACCGCCCTGGGTCTGTGTATAACCTCCGTGAATTCTCTGAATGGCTCCAGTATGAGGCCTGGTGTCAAAGCAGCGAGTCGCAGATCAGTTATAAGAGCCAAAGAACAGAGCAGAGAACAGAACGTAGGCGAGAATCCAAACCTACTGCCCGTTCAGCCACCATACTTCATGGAGCAGATGACACTGTCACTCCAGCACCGGCCCAAGTCAAACAAGTTAAAGTGGAGAAGCTCAAAGCCCCAACTAAAGCTTTCTGCCCTTTCTGTGATAAAGATGATCATTATCTCAGTCAGTGTGCTACCTTTAAGTCTTTTGATAAACAGCAAATGATTGACTGGATCCGAACGAACCATCGCTGCTGGCGTTGTGGACGTGGACACCAGGCAGCTCAGTGTACCCTCAAGAAGCCTTGTAGCATATGTAATGGGAAACACTTGCAAATCTTGCACGAAGTCAACACAAAGAGTACAGGAGAGGGTTCCTGCCTGGTTAGCTCAACCGCTGAGACATTGTACTTGGATAGACCCACTGACAACAGACGTGTTCTCCTAAAGGTCATAAATGTTCTGCTGCGCTATGGAGGCAAGACACTTAACACTTATGCTGTCATGGACGATGGGTCTGAGCGCACTATTCTCCTTCCTGATGCAGCCCGTGAGCTGGACATACAAGGCCAAGCTGAAAACATAGCATTGCGGACCATCCGACAAGAGGTGAAAACCATCAGTGGTACTTCAGTTAACTTCCACATATCACCTGCCACTCAACCACAGAAGACCTTCAAGATTAATGCAGCATTTACTGCAAAAACCCTTGGTCTGGCTGATCACTCGTATCCTGTGAGTTTGCTGGAGAAATATAAGTACCTTAAAGACATCCCTCTGCAGACCTTTGAAAGAGTGAGTCCTTTACTTCTAATCGGGGCTGATAATACTCACCTTATCACACCGATCGCACCTGTCCGAATTGGTACACCTGATGGTCCAGCAGCTATAAAGACGAGGCTTGGATGGACACTCCAGGGACCTGCCAAGATCCTGGAGAACCAATTACAACCACAACAGTGCCTTTTCCTGTCTCTGACCCCTGCTGAACTCCAACTCAGAAGAGATGTTGAAAGATTATGGCAGCTTGATGTTTTACCTTTCCACTGTGAAAAGCAGGTGACAAGGTCCAGGGAGGACCAAGAAGCCATAAATCTTCTAGAGACCAAGACAACACGTGTGGAGGTGAATGGAATCCTACGCTATGCAACACCTTTATTGCGCAGAAAGGATTCACCCTTCTTTTGTGCCCCCAAAGAGGCTGTGGTGCCAAGTCTCCGGAGTATGGAACGCCGACTAGCTCAAAATCCAGTGAAAGCAGCTGTGTACAATGCTGAGGTCGAGAAGTTAGTACAGAATGGCGCAGTTACCAAACTCACATCTGCTGAAAACAGTATGACGGGGGAGACCTGGTATATCCCACACCATCTGGTAAACCACAATGACAAGGATCGTATTGTGTTCAATTGCTCTTTCCGATACAAGGGACTGAACCTTAATGATTCTTTGATGCCTGGTCCAACCTTAAGCCCCTCACTCCTGGGTGTTTTACTGCGTTTCAGGGAGCACTGTGTAGCCATTAGTGGCGATATACGTGGAATGTTCCACCAAGTCCTACTCCTACCTGAGGATAAGCCCCTCCTGCGCTTTCTGTGGCGTGACATGAGACGAGACAACCCACCTGATGTTTATGAATGGCAAGCACTGCCATTTGGAACTACGTGCAGTCCCTGCTGTGCATCCTTTGCCCTTCAAAGACATGTTTCATTGCACAGCACACCAGATGAAGATGTGAGGCATTCTGTTGACCACTGTTTCTATGTGGATAACTGTCTGCAGAGCTTTCCATCTGCTCAAGAAGCACGGCAGTTACTGGACAAACTTCGGGAGCTGTTAGCATCTGGAGGATTTGACATCCGTCAGTGGGCCAGCAATGTGCAAGAAGTTATCAGTCATTTGCCACCAGAGGCCAGATCATCCAAGCTAGAGCTGTGGCTCTCACATGACAAATCTGACCCACATGAATCCACATTGGGACTGAATTGGAACTGTGAGTTAGACCATCTGTGTTACAAGCACAGACCTGTCACTTACAATGCTTTGACGATGCGGAACATATATCGTGTGTTAGCAAGTCAATATGACCCCCTTGGTGCCATTCTTCCTTTCACAACACGGGCTAAGGTCATTGTTCAACAGCTCTGGGCTAAGAATAGGAACTGGGACGATTCACAACTTCCTGAGGAGCTTCAGAAGGCATGGAAAGTGTGGGAAGCTGAACTTCAATACCTGCCTCAAGTAACACTACCAAGAAGCTATACGCCAGCCAGCATGGATAACCCTGAAGTCAATCGGGAAATCCATATCTTCACTGATGCTTCTGAGAAAGCTTACGGAGCAGTAGCGTATCTTCGCTCAGAGGATCCATGTGGAAGTATTCATCTTTCCTTCCTTCTGGCCCGATCACGTGTAGCTCCACGTAAGCAGTGTTCAATTCCCAGGCTTGAGTTGTGTGCCGCTCTTATAGGAGCTCAGCTGGCTAAGCTGACTGAAAATGAGCTCACCTTGAAGATTCAGAAGGTCACTTTCTGGACAGATTCAACAACCGTCCTCCATTGGTTACATTCCGAATCCTGCCGCTTCAAGGTGTTTGTGGGCACTAGGGTGGCAGAGATTCAAGAACTAACTGACCTTAAAGCATGGCATTACGTTGACTCTGCCAGGAACCCTGCGGATGATCTTACCCGTGGTAAGAGCCTGAAAGAACTTACTGAGCGTAATCGGTGGACCCATGGACCTGAATTCCTCCTCCAACCTCAGAGTAATTGGCCATCACCACCGATAACCCACAGTTTAAGACCTGAGGACACCACAGAATTAAAGCACAGTGTATTCTGTGGCATTAATAACTCAGCACCAACAACAGTAGATGGTAGTAAGTTTAGCAGCTGGAAGGACTTAGTCAAAACAGTAGCAGAAGAGCTGCACGGGGCGGCAAATCCAAATGGTTCTCCTTCAGCGAATACTTACCAAACAGCAGAGCTGACAGCAATAAGAAGGGCCCAAATGGACAGCTTTCCAGAGGACTATCAGCTATTAAAGGCCGGTAAGCCTGTCCCTACCAACAGCCGTCTACTTTGCCTCTCCCCAGAATTTGATCTAGACAACAATCTAATACGAGTAGGGGGACGTTTGAGACGCATAGAAGGCATTGATCCAAGTACAGTACACCCTATTGTGTTGGATTCCCATCACCCTTACACTCAGCTACTTATCAAAGACTATGATACTCGCCTTTGTCATCCGGGACCGGAACGAGTCTTTGCTGAACTTCGCCGGAAGGTGTGGATCTTAAAGGGCAGAGAAGCTGTAAGGAAACACCAAAGAACCTGCCACGAATGCTGCAAATGGAGGTCAAAGCCTGCCTCCCAGAAAATGGCTGATCTCCCTCCACCAAGGCTCCGTTTGTTCAAGCCTGCCTTCCATTCAACTGGAATGGACTGTTTTGGACCTTTCTCGGTCAAGGTGGGACGTCGGACAGAAAAACGATGGGGGCTTCTATTTAAGTGTATGACCACTCGGGCTGTGCACCTCGAGGTTCTAACATCAATGGACACTGATGCCTTTCTCATGGCACTGCGAAGGTTCATAGGACGTCGTGGAAAACCAGCAGAGTTGTACTCAGATCAGGGCACCAACTTCCGAGGGGGTAACACAGAGCTTAAAGAAGCCTTCAGTCAGCTCAGTGATGGTTTACAGCAGCAGTTGGCACAGCAGCAGATCAGCTTCCATTTCAACCCTCCATCTGCTCCACACTTCGGAGGAGTGTGGGAACGAGAGATTCGTTCGGTTAAAGCTGCACTTTATACAACTCTGGGATCAGAAATGGTGTCTGAAGAAGTACTTCGAACTGTCCTCATTGAAATAGAGGCCATTCTGAACTCCAAACCACTTGGGTATGTTTCAGCAGACATCGCTGATGTAGATCCAGTCACCCCAAACTACCTTCTGATGGGGCGGCCAGATAGTTCCCTCCCCCAAGTCACATATCCAGTGTCTGAGCTCCTGGGAAGACGGAGATGGAGACATTCCCAAGTATTGTCTGATAGGTTCTGGACAGCATTTATAAAGTACTATTTGCCCGAACTGCAAGCCAGAAGAAAGTGGCATAATTCAGCAACAGACATCCAACCTGGAATGGTGGTTATGGTTGTTGACCCTCAGTTACCCCGTTCATTCTGGCAGATCGGAAAAGTAGTAAAGGTCTTTCCCGGAGCTGATGGTCGAGTGCGTACGGCTGAGGTACAGATAAAGGACAGAGTCTATGCAAGACCCATTGCTCGCTTAATTGTTCTGCCAGAGATTCGAGATGAAGAGGATGATAACCACACTGGAAATTAATGGTAGTACATATGGTGTCAGCCTTTCAATGGTGCAAATTTGAAACCAAATTTGGGGGCGGCTGTGTTAGAAAGACTGCGTTCTGTGCGCATGCGCACTTTTCCATTAGTGGTCGTCAGGGAGATTTATTCAGCAGCAGATGCGAGCGGGACTGTATGTGTGCAAAGTGTGCGTGAATACGCAAAAGTAAGTTGTTTGTCTATTCAGTAGATAATCAATGTTAGTTAAGGAGTTTGTAAAGTATTCATTCAATGTTATTCTGCATCTAAGATATAAGTATTTGTTGTTATTTAAGCCGTTTGTCGCGGGCTTTTGACAATATGTAAATGTGCCAATTATGTTCAGTATTACTTGTTATTATTGTATATCTCTGGTAAGCATCGTTTGATTTGTATGTATATGTGTGATTATCACATTAATAATGTAAACGCTTGCCATTTGATATTTATTTAAGCAACATTTATGGTTTATATTCAGTTCGTTTAATTTACCTCAGAAATAAGTTTCGGTATCAGTGTTTTGCCGTTTCTGACCAACAGGTGGTAGTATTGAGCAATAATTATAATGCCTGTATGTTCATTCCTGTAAATTATTCTCATTTAGAGGTTTTATTGAGAGATTTACAACTGTTGTGAAGTAATGTCTGTGCTATAATACTTAAGAAACATTTGTTAATATATATCTTTATTTCTTTCCTTTGTAGACCACACATAAACACACATAAAACTCCTTACTTGTGACCTGTAATTCTGTGCACTGCTGTGTTGTGGAATACTGAAAATGACAAATTAAAACCCTATTGCATGAAACTAAAGGAATTCAGTGTGTTCTAACCGACACCCCATAAAGGAAAGCTAATTTAAAACTTCACCTTACATAGAGAAGAACCCCTTTTCAGCCCTGCTATCGAACACATTCAGAGATGTAGCCCAGAGAGGGCGGTGGTCAGCGGGGCGAGTGAACACTGATGTCCGCTCATGCTTTGGTTCTCATTCGTACCGAATCTCACTTAGCAAACGTTCAAACAGGCGCTATCTTTACTAATCGACTGCAGATTTAAATATAATACATATACATTCTCAACTGAACTAATCTTAAAACTACACTTTGTGACCAAGAAACGGTAATATAAAGTAACGGCTTTTCCGTCCATTGAGTTGTTATGAGCTTCAAAGCAGCCGAAAGTTTTACCTGTCATTCTGGCCGCCCTCAAATCCGTGGCGGAAGAAGTAGTTCTCAAACAAAGAGGCTTTTAAAATAACTCCGTTGTTGTTTTCTAGTTTTCGTTTTTCAAACGTGTGCCGTCGAACTGTTGTATAAAAGCAATATCGCTCTCGGAGTCGTGTGATATAGCTCTATATCATCACGGCTGTGATTGCCTCCGGCACTCGGCCTGCGGCCTCGTGCCTCTGGCCTAATCACAGCCGTGATGATATAGAGCTATATCACACTCCTACTCGAGCGATATTGCTTAAATATCATAGATCAAATATATTTATTCAAGTATTATCAACAAAACTTGATGTAGTCAGTCATTGGCGAGGGGAGACATTTTAAACTGAGTAGACCTTTGTTAAATAGGGTGGACCTCAATGTCTACTTTTTAATGACATCATTTTACAATATAGAGACTTACATTACAGATTACATTACCTTTTTTGAGTCATGATCGAATAATCGAATCAACAAAAAATGAAAATAAGAAATATAAAATAAATCAAGAAATTATAAGCATATGGAAATAGAAAAGAACAAAAGTTACAAATTAAGTATAACAGTAGTATTTAGGAATTGAATCAAATGAATAATATCACAGTCTTCCTCATTGTATAAATTAAATATAATTAATCTTTTAAAGTTACAGAAGTGATTTTCTTTTTGTCTTCTGTTGTTTGATTAACATGATTTTTTGGGGATACTGTCACTTTAAGACTGAATAAGCACAGATCCAAACTATCTGATTTCTTTCTGAAGTGTTTGTGTTTACTTTAAGACATAACTGACTGTTTTTATGAGATTATGTGCCATAACTGTGATATTTCGAGATAATTTTGTATGTATGTTTGAAGCGATTGCTTTTTGAAATGTGCATCTCCATATGTGTGCTTATGAGTATGTGTGTCCTCTATGTGTGTGTGCGTTTGAGCGCACAGTAAACAGCTCACTTTAACATCTTCTTGTGCTCAAATAGTTTAAAATAGCTTGAATGATTAAATGTTTTAGAAACACATGCAAATGATAAACTTACTATATAAATAGGTATTTAATTCTGAATTATGTGTATTTGAGCGATTCTTAGTAAAGATATTATTATCATTTATGCACGATTTCTTTAATTTTGTTTCTCTTCTGATTGGGTGGGCCAGCCGTCAATCTGAGTGGGCCAGAGCAATCCTGACCCTTATGTAGCCTCACCATTGGATGAAGTCCTTGAGCTCAAATGCAGGAAGTGTTGCTTCTATGATAGTCGAGGATAAAATGGAGGAGAATCCCTCAGTAAGTAAGTGATATATGGAGGATTTGTTTATTTTCAGTGGGAGTTAGTGTGTGTGGTTTTAGACACAACTTTTTAAAATGATCTCACATTAATGTTTTTTCAGTCAGTATATTTTTCTTTACAATGATATATTGTTGTTGCACACTAGCTTAAGGAAGTTTAAACACATTTACGTGTATACATGCAAAGATGGACATTTTGACATTATTTTGTGTGCTGGTTTCAAGTAATGATCTGTGCATGTTATGGAAGAATGTAAGTACACGTAGGGGGTGTGGCATCACTTCAGTAAGCAGTGTACTGTGTGCTAGAGTTCTACACGGAAGACCTGATTACCAGCGACCTGTACGGGTTTGGTTTATATTATAAATGTATCAATCTATAACTTCGGGTTCCAGGTCGATCGGACTAGGAGAACACACACCCACATTTAAATCAAATATTTCATTTAGAAGGTGGGTCTTATTCCCCCTTACCGCGCGTTTTGCACTGTAAGCTACTTTGAACAGTCTTGCTGCTATATCTAAAGTTTTCGTACAGACTCTGCTCAAAGAGCACAGTAAAGCTAACATCAGCAGCCATGGCACCGAACAAGCAATCGTTATTATAATCCAAAAGGGGCAAACAGTCTAAATTATTATGCAAGTTAACTCGAGAAACAAAAAATTCAAAACTGCTTTATTCATCACCGTGACTATAAGTGGACTTTTAAAATTAAAATAATGAGTGGATTAAGCATTTCAATCAGCAAGACAGAGAGGAATAACATGGATGGAACTTTCTTGGCAAGGAGGATTGTGCATCACAGTCAGGAACAAGGAGGCAGAAGGCTATATGGTAAGACAAAAAGTTAATTTTCGCTAACTTGTTAACTTGTTAATAATAGCATTTAGCCGAAGAATGCTTGCTGATTGGGTCCATTATTTTTTTCAGATCCCCAGTTTTTTCCCATTAATTCTTGTTAATTCCCATGAAAAGTTTACAGCCTTGGAAGTTCCCAGAATTTTGCTACCCTAGGTGGATTGATTAACTCAGACACCAAACTTCAATCATGATTTAACACAAGAGACAGGGCTGATACCATCCTCTCATGAAAAACTTGACAGAAGATCCTCACATGATCATGCCTGTCTGTTATAATATGACCAGTACTGTATCATTTAATACTCAGTAATAGTCTACAGTGGCTTTGAAATGATGAAATGCATTCATATAATTGATTAAATTTGTCCTCTGAGGTTAAATGCAGCTTACTGTACATTCAATACCATTCTAGTAAACTCTTCTTCTCTCTTCTCTAACCTGAAGGTGACCTGATGGCCTGTATGTCAATCCCTCCTCTTCTCTCCTCTTCACTGCTGAGCGACAGATGACAGAAGACCTGTTGAACATCAGATGAAGAGACGAGTGTCCAGCTCTGGACAGAGAACGTCCCATCCGTCGCACGTCTATGAGAAGTTCCTCCGATAGAGAGATTCCTTCTGTCTGACTTCCACACGACACTCGGCTCTGGAAACCAACCGCTGGATCTGCAGCTGACGTTCAAGCGTGTGTCATCGCTCACAGGCTGTGGAAACATAACCGGTGGGGATCCTACAGCTGGAAGATCACAGACACATGTCAGAGACTTTCAGTAATCCAATGTAAGTATATCGTTTAACAAATCTGCTTTAGTGTTTTTCTTGTGAACAGACTGAAGTGGATCACTCAAAAATTTCATCCAAAAACACAGTTAAGATCGACAGAATTTTGTAAATCTTGAAGTCTGTGTAGTGATGATTTAGATACTCCAGCTAAAAAACCATTACAGTAGTCAAGATGTGAAAAGACAAATGTTTTCTCAACCTCGGACGGGATTAGTTTTACATAGGGAGGTGGGGTAAAGCAAGTTTTTATCAGAGGTTCTCTGTGATTTTAGTCCAGTCCGAATGCTCTATGTCAGTAATCATTACGGACAATGTCAGTAAAGATTACGGCGTCTTTTACCTTCTGTAAAAAGGTCCGGAGAAATTACCTCAGGTAATACTAATCCAGTGCGAATCGACCAGCTGTAAATATACACGTAAATCGCGTCATTTCCTTTTAATTTGCGGGTTTCTTTTAAATATAAAAGCTTTTTAATATATATAAAGCGCTTTTTTTAAAAGAGGCATTTACTTGCGTTCTAGACGGAGAAACAAGTCAGTGGCAGGTCAGTTTCTGAATAAAACACGACACAAACTTAAAAAAAAAAAGTCAAATTCACTTCTCAGATGCGCGGAACTGTTTACGAAACTGACGTTCTCCCCAAACTGAAATTAAACACAGTGTTTCGCGTTTTCCTTGTCTGTGTCATGTTGTTTGCACATCTGATATCTGGAAGCAAGGTAACGTGCACGTGAAGACGAGAGGTGACGCGCTGCGCCAACGAGTTACACCTCCCACTTCTGAATGTTTTACAGAGATTTCTAATCCCGTCCGAATTGACCATTTATATTACCCGACGTCCTGTGGTAAAATTACATTACGCCATCTTCCCCTGTAAAACTAATCCCGTCCGAATAGGGCTTTAGTCACTCAGGACATAAATGTGCTATATTTCTGAGGTGAAAAAAGGACGTCTTAACCGTATTCTGCAAAAAATGACAGCGTGGCATCAAAGATGACACCAACATTTATTTGTTTGCTTTGGAGCTCCATCAACAGATAAAGTAGGAGAACCAACAGCATTTCGTAGCAGAGGATAATGAGAGCAGAGGAGCATACATTTCATTTTAGAGCCATTTAAAGACAAATAAATTATTAGACATCCAAATCTTGATCTCAGTGATACAGTTGGACAGATGGACAATGTCCACATGTTAAACTGGTTGTGAATGAATATAAATCATCACTCTCTGCTCTTGACTAAGGAACTGTTGTACTTCATACGAATGCATGTATATTTAATATTTACAGTAAAGACTGAGGTGTTTCATTTTTATTACTTTTAAGAGACATAAACCTTTTTAAAGAGATATTAAATATTTCTTTGTAGAAGAAATATTTGTTGTGCTTATTTATTTGATTCTCTATTAAAACAATAATATACATAATTACTGCAAGTAATATAACAAAGGCAACATCTGTGGTGTTACTTTATCTAGAAAAAGTTTTAACAGTTACAGTCATCAAAGAGCACACATATTATCATCTTAAAAAAAATGGTATCTGAATCGGTATCGGACAATCACAAAGATAACAAATCTGTAATTGGTATCAGCTGCAAAAATCCTACTTGGAGCATCCCCATTTACAAGCCTGATGGAACATATTTAAACCCAAGCAACACCACTTTATATTGAATATCTGACATGCTGCCTTCTGTGAACGCAAATCATCATTATACTAAGGGGACGATTGGACAAATGAGACATTACTGTGTTTTTATGCAAGCAAAGGTGTCCAAGTTGGCTGTAAGAACATGGTTAAATATTAAGATTTTATCCTCGAGAGGACCAGAAGACATAACATCTAAGAAAGAAACAATTAGCAAAAATAGCATGATCAATAAATTTACAGAATGAAATAGATTGTGTATCAAGATGAAACTGAATATTAGTGATACTGACTGTAAAGAAAACTGATTGTAATCGGTTTCTTAATAGAAAGATGTCAACATCATTCATTCAGATTTACACACTAAACTCATTACTCACCCGTGATGTTGAGCGTTACAACTTGACTGTCATATGATTTATCTCCACTCACATAACAGTGAAATACACCTGCATCACCAATCCTGAGATTCTCCAACCTCAGCGAGACGTCTCCATCCTTTAGTCCATTAGACTGAACGGACCGCAGGGTCAGAGAGCTTCGGTTCCTGTACTGTTCCTCCTGGGTCTCCTGAACCTTTCCATCACGATAGAGAAGAACAGGAACTTTAAATTGTTCAGGCAGATACCAGCGAATCTCCAGAGCTTCAGTGTTTAATGGAGGAGATGTCCAGCAGGGCAGAATGACTGAAGATCCCAGCTGACCCACAATCGGATCAGGAGAAACCTCAAGATTGAATGAGTCACCTGAAAACAAAATGAAAGAGATTGAAACTCATACTTCCTAGAAGTAGAGAACTTTTTTGTCTATTAAACGGATGGAAAAAGAAGACAGGAAACCACAAGATCCCATTATTTCTTACACAACAGGACCATCAGCCATTGTTTTTGTATATGAATCTTCCTTGCAGAAGACGCTTTTCTTTCTTCATTTCTGTTTGCTGCGGCATCATTTGTGACCCGTAATGGCAAGTCAAATTAATGAGCACATTTTCAAAAATTAGTTATTTATATTGTGAACAATGTATGACTTCTGGAAAAACACAAACTGTTTGAAGTTGACAGAGTCAACAAAGTTCATTTTGAGAAAAATCCAGTTAAAGATTTTTGAAGGTTCAAAAGCAGATTCTCTGCAGCCATACCTTAAAATCACTGATAAAACTAATAGATTTAACACACATAAAGTAAAAACTATAATTCTTTATATTCTTTTATTTTTTGATTGACATTGAGACAGACCTACTATATAATGCAAGGATTTAAAATAATCTTACACATCAGATATTTTAGTTGTTATTCTAAAAATATTAAAACTGTAATTGTGTGTATTTGGGGTCACACACTTTAGATCTGTCAGTCAGCGTGAGGAAGATAATTTTTGAGTCTTGTTGCTCTTTCAATATCAAGCAAGTCCTGCACTTTTTCGTATTCCTGCATGTTTTTAAAATCGAAACCAAAATGTCAGACGCACAAGTAGATGAACAACCACCCTTTGTGTATTAGTTAAGCATTTAGGATGATACACCTCTCAGACATCATTCAAAAAAAAGATAATAATGAATGACGTCAGCAAAACTTCAGTAGGCTATAATAGATTATGGCTATTACTGCATCGATGCAGAATCGTCAACGCCCGCATAGCAATGCACCACACAATCGATTAACAGTGACACCCCTATCAGCCAATCAGATTTGAGAACCAGAAAGAACTGTTGTATAATGTAGTATATAGACCCTTTTACTGTTTGTACATGATGATGTAGCAATGTTTGCACACGCATTTTGGCAATGGCAGTATGTTGAGAATCAGCAGTGTGTCAAGCTATGTGAGCGATTAAGCAACACAGACAGAGAAAGTTATTTTAAAAAGTATGGTATTCAGCTACCAGATCCGTCTACTATAGTGGAGTGGATAGAAGACATTAGCAGATGGACAAATATACAGTGGCCAGAAACTTACGCCCCTTGATGAAATATTGATAAGTGCAACCGTAAACTCAACAACCAGACATTTTGATGCTGGGAAACCAGTTTGATAAACTTTCTGAGATGCTAAGACGTTAGAACCACTGAGGAACAACAACACTTCCGTTGCCAAAATGCGCATGCACTCATCACGTGGCCTGTAAAAGGGTCTATAAGAGTACTTGCTCACTTTGTTAATGTATAGTACAGTATTCTGTATTATTAACTGCAGTGAATTGATCAACTGTACCAAATACTGTAGTACTGTAGTATAGTATACTTTACTATGTATCTATCTTTATTATTGCCTCCCTATCACATAGTACAAAGTTGCTTTATTGTTTCCTTATCTTTATGAGTCGTCTAACCACATAAATGTAAACAACGCTGAAGTATATAACAGATATACATACAAAAGCAAGCAATTTGATAGCGTACAAGTGTGTGTGTGTGTGTGTGTGTGTGTGTGTGTGTGTGTGTGTGTGTGTGTGTGTGTGTGTGTGTGTGTGTGTGTGTGTGTGTGTGTGTGTGTGTGTGTGTGTGTGTGTGTGTGTGTAAGAGAGAGAGAGATGCGCTACTTTTCTTTCATCTGTTTGTATGTGCACCTGGTAATTATCTATGAAGGTAAATCCGTTTAAAAACTTCAGAGCATGTAAATTTTAATTTGAGAGCTTGCAAAACAAAAATATTTGTACTTGTGCACTAATATTTATACTCACAGTCCCAATGTGAAAACGTGCAAACTCAAAATCTGAAGTTCAGTAATCACAAAATATGTGTAAAATTACAAGTTTGCAGGTCCCCATATATATATATATTTTTTTTTTTTTTTTGGCTGCATAAAAACCCATCAAGTATATCTTGGAAAAAAGCGCGGACGCGCTTCACACTGCAAGCATGCACGCGTGCCACACGACCGAAATGAGAGCCCTGATCTGTCACTGTCTGGAGGATTTGATAAAACACGTGTCCATGTAAGTGGACGTATGTTTTGGGTTTATTAAAGCATGTTATTGTATTAGTCTATAGTTCTTGCAAATTTAAAGTTAGCTAGCTGGTGATTTTGTAGTTTGAGCAACCTGCTAGCTAGGTTTCACGTGCCTGTTGATTAGATATAATTGTTGAGCGCTTTTGCTCACGTTATTTATGTGCATTATACATGTTACAGTAGTTACACTCCTTTAAGATAATGTAATTAATAGTGGGAAATAATCCGTTTTTACAATCTTCGTGCTATCCATCATCGTTCGCCAGATGTTCTACAACATCTGCTTTAGTTTGGGTTTATTAACCCTTTAGTTTCACTTCATCATGCAGCTACCCTGCTGAAAAAAACTATAAAACCATTACAGAAAATTCTAATGGTTTCCATTAAAATACTAGCCTGACGTTGTCATACTCAATTCTAGTCAGAATTTGAGTCTGATACCGCTCCATTGGGCTATGATTATGAGGTGTGTCTCAACCGAAAAATGCCTCTGCACACAATTGGATAGACCTATGACCAATCAGAGCAACGGAGTGTGTGACGTTCAACGATGTTGAAATGACGTCTTTTGCAGTCTGACCGAACTGCTAGTTATTTCGCTACAATGACACTAACATTGTGATTATACTAAGTCTGAGTTAGCGAACATACATCAACACCTACTATGTTTACAACATTTCATTTATATCACAACATTAAGTATTTACTAAGTCATACAGGGGTGGTTTCCCGGAGAGGGATTAGCTCAAACCAGGACTAGGCCTTAGTTTAATTAGTAAATATAACTAGTTTTAACAAACATGCCTTGCTAAAAACATTACTTGTGTGCATTTTGAGGCTAAACAAAGTGCACTGATGTGTAAGATATGTCAGTGCAAGTTGTTTTCAGTTTGGACAGCTCTTACATTTAATTTAGTCTAGGACTAGTCTAATCCCAGTCCGGGAAACCGCCCCACAGTCAGATTATCTCTTACCATTTGTACGTTAGGTGAACTTAATCCACGACGATACCCATTACCTTTGCTTGAAAAATATCAGCAGCCACGATTCTGGGGTTCCGAAAAGACGCTGGCAAGGACCGCTAATTATATCCATCTCTTCGTACACACCGAGTTGCATCGCCTTGATACCCATTTCAGTTGCTTCTAACTTTGTCCTCCGTAAGTGCGACCAACTTTTGCCGAATCCCGTAGAAAGGACGTCAAAAACATCTCACCGATCAACAAATGCCTTGATCGCGTTTCTCTGTTCCTCTTTTAAAATCAATGTTCTGTCGATATTTTTTAAAACAGACTCAATGTCAGAATCCACACATCTGAATTCTACAGCGGCAGCCATTTCGTTGTAAATAGATTCAACACACGCACTCTTTAGTGACGTGGTTGATTACGTTACTGTTGATCATCTGTCCATCATCGTATAAAGCCCACCCTGACAATTTGATTGGTCGACCAGCTTTGGGACTCGCATAGTAGCTCCTCAACGTCCTCAAAATGTGGTGGGCGGGGCTAAGATCGGCTGGCACCCAGGCTATTAAAATACCAATAGGAACCATTAGCTTTTACCATTAAAATCACTACACTGTAGTGTGTTTTGGGCCATATTACATTAGAACCAATAAAATTCCCAATAAAACCATTAGAATTTTCTGTAATGGCTTTATTGTTTTGTTTTGTTTTTCAGCAGGGTATTCCCGTTAGAGGTATCTGTTAAAAACATTTAATTCATTAATAATCTAGTATGCGTTTATTTTCTGTCATAGTTTCTTCAAAATTAAGTTTTATTTGAGTGGTTTAAATAAAAATACTTTAATTTTCATCATGCCCCCTGGCCCCGCACAGCCACCTAACCCTAACCACCTTAACTGCGGGAAACCCTGAGAATGATGTTTCTTGGAAATCTGAAGTAGGAGAAAGTTTTCTGTGATTGTTGGGGTTTGGGGAAGGGAATAAAATATAGTTACAAGAATAAAAACATGAACGTTACGTCTATGGAATATCCCCACAAACTATGGAAACCTGTGTGTGTGTGTGCGTGCGTGCGCGCGTGTGTTTGTTTTCTTACCTGCAGCATGTACGAGTATCGTCTTCAGAATAATAAAACACAACAAACCTACAAAATATAAAAACCACAACGTCAGATTACGAGGCGTGTGCGTGATTTACACACAGATACCTCACATTCATTCATCGTGTAAATATACTCACTAGTACAAATACAGAAATCTCCTCCAGATGACATCTTTAATAAAATAACACAGATTTATCGATAATCCGACTGAAATGACCGCGCAAATGTGTAAAATCCCCAACCCCTTTTACTTTCACTTTTAGAATGGCCCTTTTTGTTCTTCTTCTTCTTGGCGGGCGGCTCGTCTTCTCAAAAGCGCATTACCGCCATCTACTGGATCACTAAGGCTGCGTCTGCAATTATGTACTGTGACAGAAGGGACAGAATTAGATTAGAAGGCTGCGTCTGGAATATACCCACACTTGCTGTCCTTACACTTGAACACTTGACCACTTACATGACGTATTTCCTGTATTTTATGTTCTAGTGGGCGTGAAGATCCTAGCGTGCATGTAGAATAATCACCCTACTGAACACACTTACTGAGAAAGAGAAAGTGTAAAAATGACAAGCAAGTTGCACCAAAACGTATTCGTTTTTATTTAGGCTCCTTAAAATAAATATATTTAAGTTTATATTTAATTAAATGAACACATAATCACTTTGAAATTAACTTTTGCCGAGCTTGAAGATTATTATTTACTTATCTGAAACTTTAAGAAGCAGAACTCTTACCTGTAAAAACTATTTATTTTGTGTTATTAAAGTTAGTTTATTCAGTAGTCCCTGAATAAACCACACAAATTAACTGATAAAAAAAGTTGCAGATATTTTACAAAATACATGCTAGCACCAAATAAATGTGCAACACTTTTCATTTTACAATCAGCTTCCAGAAGAGCTCAGATGTGCTTCAACAGTAAACACTTTAAATCTAGATTAAAAACACATCTGTTTAAATCTGCATTTACTGAATGAACACTGACTGCACTTTTAACTCAAGTCCTCTTTGACTCTTTTTAATACATTTTAAACTGTGTTTTTATCACATTTATATTCTTTTGTTATTTTAAACATTCATGTATCTTTGTTTTTATTGTGATTTTACTGTGTGTCTCATATACACATTACATAATACATATTGTCTCATTTCTATGTAAAGCACTTTAAATGAAATCTGTGTATGAAATGTGCTATATAAAATAAACTTGCCTTGCCTTACAACCAAAGTAATATGTAATATCCATTATGTTAACTTACAATTAAACATTACAATTAAAAATTTCTGCGAGATCTTGCGAGGTTTGGGCAAAAGTCTTAAGTTTTAAAGGGGTCATATTATGAGATTTTCTTAAAGGTGCCATGGCATGAAAATCTGACTATTTCCATGTTTAAGTGCTATGATTTGGTCCCCAGTGCCTCCACCAACCCAGAAAATGTGTAGAAGATCAACACAGCAACCCAGTCCCGGCAAACCATTCTCCACAAGCACATGAAAAAAATAGGTCGTTGAAATTTGGCTCTCCTCATAATGTCATAAGGAGCTCTTATTATAATTATACCACCCCCCAACCCGCACCATCCAACCACAGCACTACCACCCAGTGCAGAGAAAAGCACAATTGAGTTCCAACTACAACAAACCACCATCATTGGGATCAGTGTTTGCACTTCATCCGCTCATGTGCATTTTAAAGGACACACCCAAAACGGCACATTTTTGCACACACCTACAAAGTGACAATTTTAACATGCTATAATAAATTATTTATATGGTATTTTGAGCTAAAACTTCACATATGTACTCTGGGGACACAAAAGATTTATTTGACATCTTAAAAAAGTCTTGTGCCATGGGCCCTTTAAGATGTAGAATAAATCTTTGGTGTCCTCAGAGTGTGTAAGTGAAGTTTTGCTCACATATACTCCACACATAATTTATTATAGCATGTTAAAATTGATAATTTGTAGGCCTGAGCAAAAGTGTACCATTTTTGGGTGTGTCCTTTAAAATGTAAATGAGCCAATGAAATGCAAACACTGATCACAATGATAGTGGTTTGTTGTACTTTTAACTCAACTGTGCTGTCAAGTATTTTTTCTTTCTCACTGCACTAAATGGCAGTGCTGTTATTGGATAGTGCAGATTAAGGGGCGTTATTATTGTAATTCGCGTGGCTACCTACCTCACAAAACAGCTCTGAACAACCTAATTTACCATATGCTTGTAGAAAATGTCTTACCCAAACTAAGTTACTGGGTTGATCTTAGGGTGTTTTCACATATAGTTCATTTTAAAAGAACCAAACTCAGTTCACTTAAAGTGAACCAGGAAAGGAACTAGCTGAATGTGACCTCAGTCCTTTTGGTGTTCACAATATAGTGGACTCAAAAGAGGACCCAGTTCTCTTTTTGGTCCTCTTCAGAACTAAAGTGATCTCAGACCTTTTCTTGTTCACATCACAACTTCAAAAGAACTCAGATCCCAGCTTTCTGTGCAGCAGTTTATTTTGATACAATGTCCAAACAACATGCAAAGCGGACCGGGACCTCATTGATTTCACATATCAAAAAGAAATCGAACCACAAAAGAACCCAAAAGCGAACCGTACTCAGACCACCTCCTGACGTGGTCTGAGTTCGGTTCACTTCTGGGTCCTTTTAAGGGGGTCTGAGATCACTTGGTTTGTTCACATATACACCCTGAACTGATCTGAGAGCGTTTGGAGGGCTCAAACGAACTAGGTGTGAAAACACCCTTAATCACATTTTCTAGGTTTATAGAAGCACTGGGGACCCGATAATAGCACCCAAACATGGAAAAAGCCTGATTTTCATGCTATGACCCCTTTAAGACATGGGACAGTCTTGTGCACTTACTTGGTGCTCTCAAGTGGCCAAGACAACAAGTGTGGGTATTTGAACGCAGCCATTGCTCACTGGTTTTGGCATTGCATTGTGGACATTTTTAGAGAACGAATGTTCCAGTGCACTGGAAGGATTTTGCGATTGAGACAACCCTTAAAATGACCGATTCCCTGATCCGTGCCCTGACTACTGAACAAGATGGGTTTAGTTTGGGTTTGGAAATAACTGATCGTAACCGCAAACAGCTATCTTTTGCCTTACCCTCAATTTCCACCGACTGCGGAAAGTCAATCGGTTTCCATTCAAGTCAATGTGTGTATTTCCACTGACTGCGTTCCGAATCCGTCACAGCTCCGGCCATCCGCAGCCCTCCGGCACAAATACGCAGAGCTTCTATTTTTGACGGATGCCGGACAGCTCCGCAGGGCGGAGCCATGACTTTATCGCGTGATCATACCTGAATTCGCGAGATCTCGTGTTGTGATCTGGGCTGGTTTGTAATAACGTCATAATTCAACGTCATAATGGGCGGAGACAGAACTAGATATCGCGCGATCTTCATGTGAATTTGCGAGAACTCACGGGTCCTCGTCACTTCAGCACGCAGCCGCTCTGCAACAAATACGGATCCGGTGGGTATTGGCGGACGGCGGAGTGCGGAGCCGTAACGCAGCGGAGCCGATCTGCAGCCACTCCGCAGTCGGTGGAAATCCGGGGTTAGCTACAATCTATAGACCTCCGGGCCACCATGGAGATTTCCTTAAAGAAATAGCAGATTTCCTGTCTGAGCTTGTAGTCACTGTAGATAAATCTCTTATCGTTGGTGATTTTAATATTCATGTGGATAACCCAAAAGATGCATTAGGATGTGCGTTTATGGATGTTCTAAATTCTCTCAATATTAGACAAAACGTGACAGGGCCAACGCATACTCGTAAGCACACATTAGACTTAATTCTGTCACTCGGACTCAATATTAATGACATCAAAATATCACCTCAGAGTGATGCAGTTTCTGACCATTACCTTGTGTCATACACTGTCCTTCTAGATAGGATCACTCAATCCACAACATGCTACAGATTAGCCAGAACAATAATTTCCACTACTAAAGATAGCTTTATTAGCACTCTTCCAGACCTGTCCCAAATTAAACATGTAGCAGATAACTGTGACGATCTAGATATTGTAATAGAAAACCTAAACAATGTCTGTTCTGACACATTGGATGCCGTTGCTCCCATTCGAAATAATAGAATCAAAGAAAAACCGCCAGCTCCATGGTATGACCATCACACTGCAGCCCTCAAAAAGGCAACTAGGAAAATGGAAAGAAATTATAGAAGCACAAAGTTAGATGTATGGCGTGCAGCATGAAAAGAGAGTGTTAAACAATACAGACAGGCTATAAAAACAGCCAGATCTACCTATCTTAGCAAGCTTATAAATGAGAATCATAATAACCCTCGTTTCCTCTTTAGCACAGTTGCAAAACTGACTAGAAACAAAGAACAAACAGAAACCAATAGTAAACTTCAACACAATAGTAACGACTTCATGAACTTCTTTTCTAACAAAATTACGGCTATAAGGAAAAACATCATCATTCATCACCTGTTTTACCCCCTCGTGGGTTTTTGTGTTTGTAGTTTTAATAAACCTTCGGTTTATTTTACAGTTGTCTGCGTTTGGGTTCTCTCCTTATTTCTACCGTGACAAAAACACATTGCGCCATTGACTTTAGACTTTATAGCAGGATTTTTTTGGTCAATGGCGTAGTCTATTTTAGTTGCCTCAAAATAGCAACGCGCCAACAATGCGCCTGAACACACCTCGTTTTCAGACCAGAACGCCTATGGGCACAAAAGGGGGCGCAAATGGATTTGCTATTTAAACAACGCGGTGATAAACGTGAAAATTAGGGTGGAAACTAGCGAAAGACACTTGCGCCAGGTGTAAGATAGAGCCCACAAAGTTTTTCTTTCAATGCAATGTGAATATAAATGAATGAAAATATATTTATTTTTGAAATATATTTCAAAATATATTTCAGTACATATATTTTTGGCCATTATGTAATTATGACAATTACTAGTATGGTCTTTAGCATTATTACATTATATAAAAAATGAAAACAATATTGGTGAGTTTCATTAAAAACACATCCAAACATGACAGAGCTGAGAGCAAATAATAATTGTGTTTTTGGGTTGGGGTGATGTATAAGTTTTTATTTATTTCACACATGAAGAAGACACACAACAGCTATAAAGACAGAGAAGAGAACATTTAACAAAATAAACTTTGACTAACATTATTACTGGATCACAAAAAATAACATTATTCACTAAATCACAGCATTTACATTTTCACAATTATTTTGTATCGTACCTACAAACCCCAGAAGATTAAACACTAAAATTTGTACGGAGACCTTTTTCATTTATTTAATAATCAGTTACCCCTTTCAACTTCAAAACAGCATTGAACACATTTTCTTTATATTTTTATGTAGTGTTTAGTGAATCCAGTAAAGGAACGGTAGGATCGGATGCTTCTGCAGGTTCTGAAAGATCCAGAATTTTTAATGAACTTATATCCCCTACACCTGGATTAAAGAGAGGAACGACTGATCCAGAGAACTTTGTGTTCATGGTTAGTAGATGTTTATACTCAGTGATGTCATAAAATGACAGCTGACCTTTATCATAATCTAACAGAACACCCAGACGCTGAGGTTTTGGAGAAAATGAAAGTGTTATTGATGTTTCAGTGCTGGTATGAAAGCCATTCGGCCCGTCTGAACACAAGAACCAGAACCCATTTGATGGAGTTAAAGCAGATTTATCTGGTAAATCATAATTCCCCTGTTTCATCAAACCAATCAGCCAATAATCTTTAGGATTGACATTGTTTAGTTGTAACTCAACCTCCCAGTAATGTTGTCCATCGTTGAATGCTTGATCTCCACATACACACAGTTCATATGGGAATACTCCAGACTCTTTAGGCTGATAACTATCAGAGTCTCTCACTGCTCTTAAATCTTTTGAAATCGTCAGATCTGGATGTGCAGACTTAGGGTCAAGAGTGATCACAGCTGTAAGATAAATTAATACAAATATAAAGAATATTATTTTCATCATGAGATTATCTTTAAAAAATAAAAACTGAGATGATTTCATACCTGCGTGTTTTCTCAGTTTCTTTATTAATTCATCATTAAGAACTAAAGTGAAGGAGAAATATTAAAGTGGTTTAGAGACTTACTCGAGAAGGTTTGTAGTTTCATTGAAATGATTTTGATGTTAAAATGAATTGAAGATTTTGTTTCTTACCCATGAGTGGAGTCGTCTGTGCGTTTGCTAAAATAAGAAATCAACAGAACAAACTATTTTATAATAAACTGTGAACTAAAATCACAATATCTGTGTGTACACACACACACACACACACACACACACACACACACACACACACACACACACACACACACACACACACACAATTACTCACTTACTGCCCATTGTCTTTGTAGGGCAGCATATATATCACACAATGAACATGAACCTGTTTATGGATATGACTGTTAATACATAAATGTTTCAGAATATTAAGCTTGTGTTAGTGTGGATTTAACTCACTTTCTTCATCTGTTTTCTCTTCATCTGTTTTCTTTCCTGTACAGAAACACAATGTGAAGAGATGATGAACTGGACACATAGCAAACCTTTATAAAAGACCACCTCACATCTGTTAACTAGATATATCTCACCTGTTAGTTTCTCTCTGTATTTATAGATGATGAAGCCAAACAGACCCAAGAGGGAGAAAATCACAAAAGTGAGGAACAGCGCCTTCCATGGACCTTCTGAGGGAGAACCTGCTGAGGTTACAAAATAATCTGGAGATTTATATTTCTCCACACAAACATCAGACAAACATTGTTTTATGATCGTAACACTAATTTTAACTGACATTTTTCTTACTCAATAGACCTTAACCGTAGGCTACTGTTACTTGTATGCTTTTTGGTTTAACTGCCCAGGAACACCAAACACAATGGCATTAAATAAGAGAGGAACGGGCAGGCAGGTGTAGGACATGAACAGATAATGATTTGATTTAATCAGACACTAGTGATGGGCAGTCCGGCTCTTTTCATAGATTCGGCTCTTTCGGCTTGGCTCCCTATAGAAGAGCCGGCTCTTACAGTTCCACCCCTGCCTGCGTCTGAAGATTCGCCTCTGCTCATTCCCTACAAAGAATCAGCTCTTAGAGCGGCTCGTTCGCGAACGACCCATCACTATCAGACACCAAACTTCAATCATGCTCTCATGAAAAACTCAACAGAAGATCCTCACAGAATCATGTCTGTCTGTTATAATATGACCAGTACTGTCTCTGCTTTTCTCTTCTCTAACCTGAATATGACCTGATGGCCTGTATGTCAATCCCTCCTTTTCTCTCCACTTCACTGCTGAGCGACAGATGACAGAAGACCTGTTGAACGTCAGATGAAGAGACGAGTGTCCAGCTCTGGACAGAGAACGTCCCATCCGTTGCACGTGTATGAGAAGTTCCTCCAGTAGAGAGGTCCATTCTGTCCGACTTCCACGCGACACTCGGCTCTGGAAACCAACCGCTGGATCTGCAGCTGACGTTCAAGCGTGTGTCATCGCTCACAGGCTGTGAAAAGAGAACCAGTGGGGATCCTACAGCTGGAAGATCACAGACACATGTCAGAAACTCGTCAGTAATCCAATGTGAACAGACTGAAGTGGATCACTTGAAAATTTTTATGCAAAAGCAAAGTTAAGATCGATAAACTGACAGCAAGTGGTCAACCGATATTGTTTTTTGGGGGGGGCAAATGCTGATATTTGAAGTTCTGTATTGTCTATCATATCTGTAGTTCTGTGTAGTTCTTTTGTTCATTGGTTCTTGTTAATTGTCTTCATAAATGTGTCTTGTCATCTTGTTAGCCCATTGGCAAATAAAATGCAAATGGAATTTGCTTACCGGGACTCTGTCTGGAAATCTGGTTATAAAAAGGAGGTCGGTATGCACTTCATTCAGATTTAGTGCCAAGGAGCCAATCTAAGATCAGCCAGTCAGCAGACACAAAGTCTCGTTCCCTTCATCAAGGAACAGAGGTTACAGACGTAACCAAAACATTCCCCTTCTGTCACTCAACATTGGGTCAATGAAGTGACACTAGGAGTCCCTATGAAAAATGCTGCAATGCTAAGCAAGTTATCACCTATGACAAAGATAAGCTAGCAAGCCTAGCGTGCCAGGGAACTTTGCATAAGTTAAAGCCGCTCTATGCATTTTCTGCGTTTTTGTCAAAAATTGACCCCTAGAGTCGCTGGAGAATATATGCATAATAGGATAATAAGAAGTTTATTCCAAGTGTAGAGTGCATATAATAATAAAGTACCGCGTTTGCTGGTTTATAACATTTTTATATGATTGGAGCTAAATCACAAGTAAACAGTTTATAGTCTATTTCTACTGTATCATTTCATTTGTGTTCTTTTATTGTAATGTAAACATTACAAAATGCCATGACAAAGTTAATTGTCTACGTTGCATTATTTCATAACGCTGTTCGTTATAATGTCACTATACATGATTATTGCTATTTATCATAATAGTTTGCAAATTGTGCATGTTTACACTATTTACAACCTCTAGGCTTATTTATGTCCTGATAATTATGTGAGATATTGACAACACTTGTCATGATAATCGCATGACATACTACAAGCAAGCGCAATAACATACAACATAGACCGCAAACAAGTTTACAAATAAGAGATTTACTTACTAGTCCATCAACAAGATCGCCAGATCAGCATCCCATCCAGTGCTGTCTTTTAGCTCACACCAACGAGTAAAAACCTGACCGAGAGGGACTCTTGTCCGGTTCCTAACGCGGTCAGATTCTCTTTTCCTACTCTTTTCCCAAAGCGCTTTCTTAACTTTTAAATCGTTTAGCCTCACGTCTCAAATTCGCACGTGCAGTTGTTGTTATAGGCTTGATCGACTTCGTGCATCGCTGCAGGAGCCGACCGCTGGATGACGTCAAAGTGCCGTCTCGGATCATTCTCGCGGTACTTTGACGTCATCCGGCGGTCAGTTCTTGCAGCGCCACACGAAGTCGAACAAGCCTAACGTGTGTGACGTCGTTGCCGTAAAGCAAGTCGTGATTCTCGTGAGATTTGTCAGGGGCGGTTCTCTCAAGCTTGCATTGCTGGTTTTGCTATCGGCGTCCTCCCCGAGCTTCAACAGGAGGATGATTCGCCCTACTATGACTTTGTTTACCACCAAAATAACTTTGAAGCTGTTATATTAAGGTAAAATAACTGCATAGTGTGTCTTTAATAACCATCCAGCGCATAGGCGAAGTGAACTGTACCAAAGAGACGGGAAAAAAGGCTTCCACAGAATGCCATAAGCCTGACACTGAGAAGTCTCTAAAAGACTTGTGGAGAACACAACCTAACATCAGGAGGTAAAAGTGTAAAAAAAATCCAGAAAAATTGAAACTTTACTCAAGACCGGAGCTACACACTGGAGCTACCACAGCTTGGGTGAGGGTATAAACCTTGTTGTCCAGGGAAAACCCAAGGTTTACGAGAGGAAACCAGATGGAGAAAAAAGGTCAAGATTGCAAGAACCTGAATCTGAAACAATTGGCCATGTCAAAGAGGTCAACAAGAATAAGGTCAGCTTCTCCGCAAGCCGCCCTGTGAGGACATACATCCAGATTAACCAATAAGGGAGGAATTAATGTGGACGAGAATTGTGTAACTGAACAAGTGCCCAAACCAGGTTTACAGACATTGGCCGGGTTAGGGGCTGATCATACCAAACACGTTTATGGCAGTTGCAAGGGCCTTTTTTAAAAGTGATCTATGGGCAGAGAGCGTATGCGTTTATGCTGTTTATGCCGAACGCCTTGCTGTTTTTGCTGCCAGCCGCAACAAGCAGTTTTTAAGGAGCACTTTGAGCAGTAAAATGGCCCACATCATTCGCGTCTTTCCATTGTCCAATCAAATGAGGAGAGAGGCAGGCCTTTCGTTGTGATGACGGAGGTTTACACTTGTTTGGATCAACCGGACTCCACTCACCCACTGTCTCCTGCGTGTTTGTCCCCCTCTCACCCTCAAACAAGGTCAGAGTGCTTCAATTTTTGATTGACAGGACAGCTGACTCGGTGGTTGCCTAGCAATTTAAAAAGCTGCGTTGCATCTTCCGTTTCAAAGCGTTTAAAACGCATTTGGTGTGATTAGTCCCTTAGGTGTTCAGAGCAGACATCACCCTGGATGACACTACCTGCACCCTGAGATTATAAATTCTAGTAAAGGTGTTAGGGGTAGCCCAACCACAGCTCTGCAAATGTCTGATAGAAAGGTGCTGTTAGCCAGCTCCCAAGAAGAGGCTATGGCCCTGGTAGAATAAGCCTGCACCCCCACAGCACATGGCAAATTCTGGGACTGGTATGCCAGAGAAATGGCATTCCCAATTCAAATAGCAAGCCTCTGTTAGGGGACAGCCTTCCTTTTCCTCAGACCTCCAAAACAGACAAAAAGCTGATCAGAAGATCCAAAGCTATGAGTTCATTCCTATTAGGTGCGGAGCACACATAACGGACATAATAGAGACGGAATTGGGTCATCATCAATAGGAAGGGCCTGGAGGTTCAATTCTCGAAAGGGAGTGGTAGGAACCTCGAGCACATAGCCGTTTCAAGGCACCTGTTGGCGGCAGAGAAATCTTAATAGAGTTGAGTGCGATCAGGATGGCTGTCTTCCAAGAGAAGGCACTGAGCTGGACTGATTGTAGAGGCTTACAAGGGGCAAATTTCATTGGCCCTTTTAAGAAAGAATCCGAGCGATTGGTCCCCCTACTGTCACTTTATCGACCCAACATTGAGTGAGTGACAGAAGGGAAACAGTTCATTAACACTTTAACTCCCCTTTTAGTTATGCACATGTTTGTTATTAAATCTGTCTATAAACAAAAATAAGGGGGAAATGGTAGCATTATCAGTCAGAAGGATGAAACTTTTATGAACCTTCATAATAAAACTAACTAACTAAAGTTCACCTAACTATATAGACACTGGTCAGTTGTGATAAACTCCCCGTAGTGGTGAACCATTGGATTTTCAAAAAGTTTCGAAATAGTTATGATGTAATGAAGCCTTGTTTGCTAAAATCATGTGGCTTAGCCAGTTGGAAACACACTCCAAACCACTGATTTGAAACCAATGATTTGTAACTGTATGATGGCTTCATGAAGCAGTCTTTCAAACTCGTCCAGATGTCAATAATTTAAATTGTACAAATATTGCCCATTATATCGACCACAGCAACATATCGGTCTATCACTACAGGCAGACAGAATTAATGAAAACTACATGAAATATAAAAGTTTTCAAGAGATTAATGTGTGTCAGAAATATCTGAAGGCTTGTATCTAAAATGCTTTTATTTCAGATATATCCAAGTGTATTTAATTCATTGTGCTATTTAAACAAGTATGTGTATCAAGATAAATATGAGTGATACTGAATGTAAAGAAAACTGATTGTAATCGGTTTCTTAATAGAAAGATGTCAACATCATTCATTCAGAGTTACACACTGAACTCATTACTCACCCGTGATGTTGAGCGTTACAACTTGACTGTCATATGATTTATCTCCACTCACATAACAGTGAAATACACCTGCATCACCAATCCTGAGATTCTCCAACCTCAGCGAGACGTCTCCATCCTTTAGTCCATTAGACTGAACGGACCGCAGGGTCAGAGAGCTTCGGTTCCTGTACTGTTCCTCCTGGGTCTCCTGAACCTTTCCATCATGATAGAGGAGAACAGGAAAGTTGAATTGTTCAGGGAGATACCAGCGAATCTCCAGAGCTTCAGTGTTTATTGGAGGAGATGTCCAGCAGGGCAGAATGACTGAAGATCCCAGCTGACCCACAATCGGACCAGGAGAAACCTCAAGATTGAATGAGTCACCTGAAAACAACAGAGAGTATGAAACAGATTGAAACTTCTATACAGTCAAAACAAAACACATTGGGACAGACTTTTGGGGGCGAGAAGAGGAATGAGGCAAGGGATGAGGATATCAACAGAGAAACTAAGAAGCTTGTGTTGGATCACGAAAATAAAAGATTTTTTCTTGACCAAGAAAAAAAACGAAACAAACTATTTCATGGTGGGAACTAATATTTTTAAAGTTGAGACAGAGAGTGCCGAAGTCATCAGAGAGCCTAACGTTAATTAAAACTGCCAAGACATGTCGTATTGAGGAAAACCTTTGCTGGGAGAAGCCTCACTTTATGTGTGTTTTTCATGCCAACAATGTTAATTAAATGATCAAATGCATAATTGCTCTTATTTTCACCAGAAAAAAATGTGGCTACTAGAAATGCTGATTAGCCAGCCACATTGGCTGGTGATCAAAAGAGTTAATTTAGAACCCTGATCATGACACCATGGGCCCTATCAGACACCTGGCGGCGCAATGCATGCAATGTGAGACGCAAGTGTTTTTTGCTAGTTTTAGCCCGATGCAGTTGTCATTTTCACATTCAGCGCAAAGTTGTTTAAATAGCACATGCTTTTGCGACTATTTTTGCGGCCATGGGCGTTCTGGCTTGAAAATAAGGTTGGTTCAGGTGCATTGTTGACAGGTGCCATTTAAATACACTACACCATTGACCAACTAACCTGATCTAACATATTCCTAACTAATTTAACTCACTTATATGTTTTGCAACTCCACCGAAAGTTTTGGATCAGTCCAACTTGCGAACAGAGGCAGAAGATTTGGGAAGAGTCCACTTGTAAGAGACGACAACGCGCGCTTGCTTATTACACACATGGACATGCAGCTGCACACAACATTTTTAAATATGAAAAATTAAAGGATTAAAATGTAAAAGATTATTATTGAGTCTCTTGAGCACATAATGAGAACAGATTACAGGACTTTAGATGGCATGAAGCTGAATTCAGCTGGCAGTAAAGCTGCTTCATCTGTAGTCTTGTAAGCAGATCTTTTTGCTTTAAAAACTGCTTATATTGCATTTATTTAGTTTGTTTAATGCTGCCCCATGAATTAGTTGTATTTGATGAATTGGACCTTTAAATATGTTGAGATGAGAACCTTTTGAAGTAATATTTTTCATAAACAATCAGGGCGCTGTTCCAGCGCTGAAACGGTTCTCAACAAGTCTGTAAATTCTTTATCTCTTGCTTGTTACAAATAAAGTATTTTCACTTTTGCAAACCTTTTTTTTTTGCATATTTGTAAATTAGTCTTAGCAAAACTTTTTAATATTACAGTGATCATACATCATACTTTATCAGCAATTAAAGCACTGCTTATTTTACTTACTCATTACTAAAATAACAACTTTTAAAGAGAACCAAAGCTTTTATTACACAAATAACCATTTTAATAAATAAAACACAACACATTTCTTTTCTAACTTCAATCTTAAACTGGTTTTCTTCATCCGCCATGTAAGTAGGCAAACCACCTTGGCGCGAGCGCAACTGACTTTTAAAGGGGATGGGAGACAAGACTCTCATTGATTTATTGTACGTTATGCCCAAAACACACCCATTACTCATTACAAGAATAGGAACAACAGTTTTAGACTGTTTGCCAGGCGCACAAACCATTTTTCCCATAGTTCCCATAGCAAAATTGAATTTGGACACATCCTTTAGACTGTGTGCCGTGCGATTTAGACCATGCTCTTAGATCGTTATAATAGGGCCCCATATGTTAGATGTCCAACTATGTTAGTTGAACAGTTATGGTTAGAAGCATAGTTACTTGTTAGTATGACATGAAGATGCGAAGATTGATCATGCTTTTGAACAAAATAATCAAGCAACATGAAGGGCATTTTGTAACCGTCATTCAATATATACAAAGTCCTTTTCATGTCTTTTAGTTTGTAAACTGAATCAAAGCGCTAAAAACTGTGCATGTGTGCAGATCTATGAGCTTTAAAACCCTGAAGAATCCTGAGTGACATAGAATGAAACTTGTGAACGAATAAAATATCTTGAAATTAAACAACAGAAAACTAAAACACGACAACAAGGCAGTCTTTAGATGCAAATATATTTACAGCAATAATCTGACACCATAAAATTATGTTCCCATAACGTTGCACACGTACAAAATAATATTTAAAAATTTAGAAGCCAACAAACACTTTCGTGTTTTCCCTATTTAAAGACTGTTACATGAGTATTTACACCAGTAAGTATGGGGGCACAAAATAAAGCGTGACAATTTTTAAATTGGATAAAATAAGAACTATATTGGATGGGGGAAGAGCACTTAGTTTACAGCACTTGGACCTAGAGGTTTAATATTGCATTAATATTGACCTAAGATTGAGTGAGATGGGGAGTAGTCAGTAGTGATGATGTTAATGCACCAGAGGTCCAAGTGCTGTAAACTAAGTGCTCTGAAGTGAAGAGAGATCGTTTTGGGGAGGGGAGGAGATTTGCATTTTTGATTAAAGATTATGAGCACATACAATTTTTTTTAAAATAATGAAGCTCACAGATAAGTCATTTGTTAAAGGATTAGTCCATTTTCTTAAAAGAAAAATCCAGATAATTTACTCACCACCATGTCATCCAAAATGTTGATGTCTTTCTTTGTTCAGTCGAGAAGAAATTATGTTTTTTGAGGAAAACATTGAAGGATTTTTCTCATTTTAATGGACTTTAATAGAGCCCAACATTTAATACTTAACTCAACACTTAACAGTTTTTTACAACAGAGTTTCAAAGGACTATAAACAATCCCAAGCGAGGCATAGGTGTCTTGTCTGGCAAAACGATTGTCATTTTTGACAAGAAAAATAACAAATATACACTTTTCGTAATGCGCCAGGTGACCCCACGCAATACGTCATGAGGTCAAGAGGTCACAGAAGACGATTGCGAAACTCCGCCCCAGTGTTTACAAGTGTGTTGAAAGAGGACCTTTCCGACGTTGTTGTATGTCAACTGATACTAATTAATGTACTTTGTGTCAGTTTATTGTTTAAAATGGTCCGCAAATGTGTGTTTTATATATGTAACACGTGACCTCCCTACGTCACCACGCATTTACGTTAGGTCACGCTGGACCGGACCTTGACAAAAAGCTGTGGTTCAAAAGAGCATACATGTTATATTTTTCTTGTCAAAAATGACAATCGTTTTGCTAGATAAGACCCTTATGCCTCGTTTGGGATTGTTTATAGTCCTTTGAAACTCCGTTGAAAAAAACTGTTACGTGTTAAGTATTAAATGTTGGGCTCTATTAAAGTCCATTAAAATTAGAAAAATCCTGCAATGTTTTCCTCAAAAAACATAATTTCTTCTCGACTGAACAAAGAAAGACATCAACATTTTGGATGACATGGTGGTGAGTAAATTATCTGGATTTTTATTTTAAGAAAATGGACTAATCCTTTAATAATACCACAATATATATATATATATATATATATATATATATATATATATATATATATATATATATATATATATATATATATATATATATATATACTCCTAACCCTAACTCTTATATACTATTGGGGTATGTGAAAAAACTGTACTGTAGGATCTTTTCTAGTATCTAAGCATTTTACTACAAAACAACACTGAGGCATATAACAGATGTAGGCTACATACAACAAAATGCGATTTGGTAGCATGCAAATAAAAATAAAACACATTACACTGAGAGAGAGAGATCTTAATTCCACCTTAATGTTTGTTACTATTGTGTATTGTGTTATTGTAGCCTATGTTTCATACTACTTTGGCAATATTGTAAGTGACACATTCATGCCATTTGTGCCTTTATTTTTCTTTCATGTGTGTGTGTGTGTGTGTGTGTGTGTGTGTGTGTGTGTGTGTGTGTGTGTGTGTGTGTGTGTGTGTGTGTGTGTGTGTGTGTGTGTGTGTGTGTGTGTGTGTGTGTGTGTGTGTGTTTATTTTCTTACCTGCAGCGTCTACTAATATCGTCTTCAGAATAATAAAGCACAACACACCTATAAAATATAAAATACATCGCGTCAGATTACGAAGCGTGCGCGTGATTTACACACAGACACCTCACATTCATTCATCGTGTAAATATACTCACTAGAACAAACACAGAAATCTCCTCCAGATGACATCTTCAATAAAATAACAGATTTATCTATAATAGAGATATCTGAGATGACCGCAGATGTGTAAAAACCCCAACGCGTTTTACTTTCACTTTTAAAATCACACAGTACAGTGACGTGGACCTTTAGCCTATAATATATGCATACCAATAAATAGACACTAACAGTTATATTGACTGTACTGTACGTTACGTCAGCGGCACCGCCCTAATACACCAGAGGAGATGAGACATTATTTTTCTGTTATTTGTCATGTATTGTGTAGAGATGTCATATTGTATTACAACATATACAAAAAATATACAGTATCACATGATTTCTTTATATTGCCTCTTATAGTAATGAACTTAATTTCTGTAAATATTTATCAGTTTTTTTTATAAATATTTTTAAATAAAATCAATCTGAAGGTTATAAAGTGTTTTCAGTTATGAGATGAATGAAGGTTATTGGCCACACCCCCTCATGTTTTAATCTGGACACTTTAATCTGTCTGAAGGATTCCTGACGCTGATCGTCTGTGTGCTGTTGATCTTTAAGTTTCATCCTCCGGCTCCTGTGACTCTTTAGGGTAAGAGGACTCATTTAATAAATCAACTTTAACAGTTTAATATTTACAATCAAGTACAACACTTCACTTAAACTGAAAACATGGTGTGTTTGTTGAGTGTATGTTTAGTATATAATTTGACAATAAAAAATATTATATAATAAAGATATTTATCAGTACAAATACAGAATTTTTCTTTTGCTGTTAGTTAGATAACTGATGAATCAAACTGGTTTTAAATTGTTGTTTATTCTTCTGTTTTATACAATAATACAATTAGAGAGCAACTATTAAGAATAACATTCATTATGAATATTTAAACATAATAATAAACTAACAATCTTTGTGACTATTGATTCTTTATTGCTTGTATCTCCAGTATGGCACAGAGATCAGAGACGGTGTCATCTACAGACAGGTATGAGAATCACACTCACAATAAAACATACAACAAGATACAAAACTTTTCACCTTTTCAAAAACTATTTGTACCTAAAAGTGCAAACTGGTACCTTAAAGGTACATCTCTTTATCCCAGTGACAACTGTTTTTTGTTTTTCTGAGACTCAAACATGTTAGAACAGCTTCATCTTGAGTTATTTACTGTAGATTTGCACATCTGTACATTTTCTTATGACAGCATTAAATCCAGTCAGTCAGCTGACACAGCCCATAAATCTGCCCTCCGTAAGACAGCGTCCAGTGAGACGAACAACAAGACAAAGAGCAAGAAATCAAACGAGGACGCCATGAACAAGGTTTACACCAACCTGCTGAACAATGTTTTTGGACAGGTGTGTGTTCCTCTATAATGAATGAAACTAATAACTTTTACTTTATATATAAAACAAGAATCTTCACACAGATCTTTGACACACAATCACTTTAATTAGCTCTGAAAACAGTCATCATGTGTGTTAATATAATTATGAAGTCTTACACGGTTAGAAAAAATAGTCAAAATATGTACCTCAGTGTGTGTGTGCGTGCGTGCGTGTGTGTTTGTAAGTATAACGTCTCTTAAACCGTATGTAAACTCCATCTAATCCTCTTAATGGAGGTAATAATAGCTGATGATGAGGATTGAGTGTCACTCTTGATTTACAGTGATGTGTTCAGTGCAGGAGATTAAAGGTGAAAGATCATCATTAACATGTTTTGTGTTCTCAGGAGAGAGATTTATCTCAACCTGAACTGGACGGTGAGTCATTTACTGCTCAGATCATTCACTCTGTCTGTCTGTATGTGTCTGTCTGTCTCTCTGTCTCTCTCTCTCTCTCTCTCTCTCTCTCTCTCTCTCTCTCTCTCTCTCTCTCTCTCTCTCTCTCTCAATTCAATTCAATTTCAATTTAAAGAACTTTATTTGCATGATTGTGTCACTTACAATATAGACAAAGAATTATACACAAAACAAGAAACATACAATAACACAATAGTAGCAAATATTAAGGTGCAATTAAGCTAAGGTGCTGGGTGATGAAGTACAACTGCAAATAAAATAGAATCAGAGGATATTTACAGTACAGTCTTTGAAATATAAATATTTGAAGTATACAAATGTACATTTACGGAGGCACATGAGAGGTAAAATAAAAGTACTGTACAAGATCAGGGCTGTAGATTATTTCTGATGGTGTGTAACTGATAAATGAATTTAGCAGCAGCTGATGGGTGTCTGTCTTCCCCCAGTAACATCTTCATTTGATCTGAATCTGAAGAGCTATGAAACTCTGGTACGAGCTTTGAGATTTTGTCAAAGTGTTTTTCTCTAAGCTCTTTATATTTACCACAGTAAAGGAGAAAGTGTGTCTCTGTCTCGATCTCATCACTGTCACAATGGACACAGATTCGCTCTTCTTTTGGGAGCCATGTTTGTCTGTGTCAGTCTTTCTGTATTGCCAGACTGTGATCACTGAGTCTGTATTTAGTGAGGATTCGTCTCTGTTTTACATCTCTAACAGTGGAGAGATATTCTGACAGACTGTATTTTCTGTTTAGTGCGCGATAACATTCTAGTTTACTTTGGTTTTTACTTTCATTATCCCAATGATCCAAATGTTTGGGGACTTTAATATCAATTGGATGGATAAAAGAGGTAAGACAAAACTAAAATTAACTATGGAAAAATTTAAATACAAACAGATGATCGATAGACCCACACGAATTACCAAAAGGAGTGAAACAATTATAGACCTGATTTTTACAAATAGGCCAGAGAGAGTAACAAAAACATACAGTATAATCTTATTACTGGCCTTTTAGATCATAACATGACACTGATTATAAGAAAGCTAACTAAAAAGTGCTTAGTTTATCATAATAAAATTGAAAATCAAATTTTAACATCTGGAATTCCTAAGTTAAAAGTAGTTGAATTTGAAAAAGACTTGAAGGAAGCCAACTGGGGAAGGGTAACTAAAGAGCCCAATAAAGAACATAGTGCAACAACTTTTGCTTCTATCATTCATGACATAATTAGCAAGCATACAAAAACCTGGAAAAGTAAACCTAGGAAAAAGTCTTTGCCATGGTTTAACAGTGACATCCTTCAGCTTATCAAGGAGCGGGATCTTGCTCTTAAAAGGTCCCTATTGACTAAAATCAACAATGATCATCTTATTTACACTAGTTTAAGGAATAAAGTAGTGTCTGAGCTACGGAAAGCCAAGACTAATTATTTTCATAAACTTATTGAAGAGGCCAATGGCAACAGTTATAAACTGTGGCAACACATAAATAGTCTAACCAACTTAAGTAAGCAAAAGCACTCAAAGATAAATTGTCTTAAAGTATGTGATAAACACACTAACAACAATGAGTTAATTGCAAATGGTTTTAATAATTTTTTTATTGAGTCTGTGCAAGAATTAGCAAGAAATTTTAAATCAATTGAGTTAACCTGTGAAGAACTTGATAATGATCACACAAACTCTTTTTACATAAAATAAGTGTCACAGGAAAAAGTTAAAAAAGTGATTGCAAGCATGAGTAACTCCATGGCACAGGATAACCATAATTTAAATAATACATTTATCAAGAAATACCAGAGTTGTCTATTGGAGCCAATTACATACATATTTAGTTAAGTTATCAATTCAAACAAACAGGTTCCCAGATAGTTGGAAAACAGCAATAATTACTCCAGTTTATAAATCAGGAGATAAGGACTAGGCCTATTGCTATCCTCTCGGTAGTTTCAAAAATTCTAGAGAAGATTGTAGCAGAGCAATTAAAGGAGCATTTAGAGCATAACCAACTGCTTTATTCACAGCAGTTTGGATTCAGACAAAAATACTCCACAGAATCTGCGAACTGTTATTTGCTTGAGAAGATCAAAACTTGTCTGGATAGAGGATATGTTGTAGGGGCAGTGTTCTTGGATCTAAAAAAGGCCTTTGATACTGTGGGCGACAATCCGAAATCCAAATTTGTCGGCCGAGAGGCTGAGCAGGGGAAACTATTGCCAGACGCGCTTCCTGATCTTCAATGATAATGAATCCAAAGATTTAGTTGTATAGATTTATTTGCGTGAGAAACAAACAAGGTTATGTATCCAATACATTCCATAATTATTTCACTTGCATATGAAATCGTGCCCGAACAGCATTAGATTGCGTTTGTATAGCGGTCAACAAAAATAAAACTTCCCCAGTCACCCCCTCTCTCCCCTCGTGAACTACACAGGTGAACAGATGATATGCTTTACCTCTTCTAGGTCATTTGGATCTTCCGCCACCACCAGGTGCTTTAATTACCGTAAGTGACCAAAAAAGGTGTTGAGAATAATAAAACCCATTCCTAGCGCTTACATTCCGGCCCCTAATTATTACAGTTATACATGGTAATAATTACACATACATTACCTATGCAGGGGAAGAAAAACAGGTTAAATTATTTATAGTCCATCATATAAAGTTAATTGATCCTTGGTCCTCCTCTCGAAAGGAAAAAAAAAACTGTAGTCCAATCAATGCAAAAAAATAGTCCAATCAATTCAGTCAAAATCAAGTACAACAATCAGAATTCAGCTGACTCCTGAAGAAGGCAGATCTTGGTTACGGGCCTGCATATACGGCTAGTTTGGGTCTTTATCCAGACTTGTCTCACGAGTCCTCTTCTGTCTGGCACCACTTCAGTTATCCTTCCAATGACCCAGGAGTTGCGGGGCGCGGAATCATCTACTACAAGAATGATGTCTCCAGGAATGAAATTCCGCTTGATCTTTGTCCATTTTTGTCGTTCCTGCAGTTGTGGTAGATATTCCTTAGTCCACCTTTTCCAAAACAAGTCCGCCATGTATTGAACTTGCTTCCATCTTCGCCGTGCATACATGTCCTCTTTCTGAAATAGCCCAATAGGTAAACATGGTTTAGTTTTAAGAAGCAGAAGGTGGTTCGGAGTTAGTGCCTCTAGGTCATTTGGATCTGTGGATTCCTTGGTTATGGGTCTACTGTTGAGAATTGATTCCACTTCGCAGAGCACTGTGTGAAGTGCTTCCTCATCCAGACTTTGTGTCCTCAAGGTAGAGTTAAGGACCTTTCTGACAGAACGAATCAACCTCTCCCATGCTCCTCCATGATGTGATCCTGTGGGAGGGTTGAAGGTCCATTTTATTCCTTTTAAAGAGAGTGCATTATTGATCTGTTCCAAGTTCCATCCTTCAATGGATCGTCTCAACTCACGCTCTGCGCCGACAAAGTTGGTGCCATTGTCTGATCTCAACTCTTTGACCTGTCCTCTTCTTGCGATAAAGCGTCGCAATGCATTAATGCAAGAATCTGTGTTCAGTGATGAGGCAACTTCAATGTGTACTGCTCTTATCACTAAACATGTGAAGATAACTCCGTATCTTTTTACAAGACTCCTACCACGCTTGACCTCAAACGGACCAAAGTAGTTGACTCCAACATGGCTGAAGGGAGGTTCTTCTGGAGAAAGTCTGTCTTTAGGTAAGTCTGCCATCTGCTGTTGCCCTGCAGCTCCATGTAGCCGCCGACACACCACACATTTTGCCAAAATTTTCCTTATGGAACCACTAACGCCAGGGATCCAATATTTCTGCCGTAGTCTTGACAACATATAATTTCTACCTCCATGACCAACCTCTTGATGAATATGTCGTAGAATGAGGTCAGATATATGAAGGTCTTTAGCTAATATGGCAGGGTGTTTCGACTCTTCAGGCATGGCAGCTTTACTCAACCGTCCTCCAACTCTTAGCACACCATCTTCCAATATTGGATTGAGCTTATATAGATGACTGTTTCCTTTAACACTACTTCCCTTTTGGAGCAGGGAGAACTCTTCTGAGTACCTTCTCTCCTGACAAAACCTAATTATTTCAATTTCAGCTTCTCTAATTTCTCCCAATGAGAGATAACCACTACAGAGCTTATTCTTGAAATCACACGCATACTTGGTGAGAGCATCTTCCCGTTGAATTGCATCTGACACAGGCGGAGTAGGATGTTCAGTGGTCTTCTTCATTCTCCTAAGATTCAAAAACAAAGCCTTGAATCTTCGGACCCAGCCCATCACTCTTGTTAGGCGTGTCCAAGATGAGGTGCGATTGATCAAACAAGTCACAGCATCATTTTCATCCTTTATTGCGGAAACTCCAATTGCAGATGATACCTTGACCTCAGGGTCTCCAGGTGGAAGGTCTTGTAATTCATCTGGGTTAACAGGCCAGTCTTCTTCTGACTGCAAGAGAAATGAGGGACCAGAAATCCAAGTTTCATTGTTTAGGAATGGTTCCACCCTTGCACCTCTAGAGGCAAGATCTGCTGGATTGTGTGTGGTGTTCACAAATCTCCATTGAGATGCATTAGAAACCTTGAGAATCTCTGAGACCCTGTTTGCCACAAAGATACGAAATCTTGAAGTTTCATTCTTAATGTATTTTAATACAGAGGTGCTATCTGTCCAAAAAACTGAATCTTGAAGCTGTAGTCTCAGCTCCTTTCTCCACAGTTTATCCATACGAGCTGCTACAACAGCAGCTATCAACTCCATACGTGGGATAGTAACAGGCTTTAAAGGTGCCACCCTGGATTTTCCCATTATGAAAGCACTGTGTATCTGAGAGTGTTCATTACGCAGCAGCAAATAGGTGACAGTACCATATCCTTCCTCACTTGCATCGGTAAAATGATGCAACTGAGCGGTGGCAGCTTTTCCAAAGTTCAAAGGTTTTAAACATCGTCTGATGCTGAAGCCTTCCAAGTGATGAAGCTCCTTCAACCAGTCTATCCATTCCTGGGCAACTGCTACTGGTATGAAGTCATCCCATCCTAGCTTGCTCCGACAAAGGTCCTGAAGAATTCTTTTAGCTGTAAAAACCACAGGCGCTAGGATCCCCAGAGGGTCGTAGAAAGAGCTGACAGTTGAAAGGATCCCTCTGCGAGTCAATGGTCTCTCCTGAATAGTTATGCTGAACTTAAAGGTGTCAGACTGGATGCACCAACGCACACCCAGTGCTCTTTCAACAGGTAGTGAGTCATGGTCCAGATCCAAATCTTTAACTTCTTTTGCTCTCTCCTCCTCAGGTATTGAGGCCAACACACTGCGACTGTTGCTTATCCATTTCGTTAGATGAAAGCCACCCCTGGCACAGATGGATTTAAGGCCTTTATAGAGGGATATAGCTTCCTGTTCTGAGACTACAGAAGCAAGGCAGTCATCCACATAGAAGCTATACATAATGGTCTCAATCACTTGCTGGCTGAAGAAGTCTTTATTGTCTTCTGCACACCTCCGTAAAGCAAAGTTAGCGCAGCTTGGAGAAGACGTTGCCCCAAACAAATGGACAACCATCCTGTACTCCTCCAAACGTTGACTGAAGTCTCCACTGGACCACCAAAGAAATCTCAACAGGTCTGCATCCTCCTCAGGTACTTGAACCTGATGAAACATTGCCTCGATATCAGACATCAAAACAACAGGCTCTTTCCTAAACCTGGTCAGGACTCCAGTCAATGAACTAGTCAAATCCGGACCATTCAGTAGTTGTGCGTTGAGTGATATGCCTTGAAATGATGCTGCACAATCAAAGACAACTCTGATCTTTCCTTTCTTCGGATGGTATACCCCATGATGTGGGATATACCAAACCTTACCATCACTGCGGTCCAGATCTGTGGTTGGAACTCTCTCTGCATAGCCACTGGATATAAGGTTATTCATGAAAGCAGTATAGTCCTTATGGAATAATGCATCTCTGATAAACCTTTTCTTCAGGTTAAGGATGCGTTGTTCTGCAATGTTACGGTTGTTAGGCATGCTTATCTTTCTGTCCTTCAGAGGTAAAGCAATATTGTAATGACCATCAACTAATTTCACAGTATCTTTAGCCATTTCTAAGAACCTACAGTCATCCCTTGAAAGTCCTAGCTGTTCCTCCTGACTGCATTCTGGAAAGTCTGTCTTGAATTGTTGTTTCCAGAGTTCATCAAGTGTTACAGCAGAAATTCTGTTGATGGTAAATGTAGACTCAAACATATCAGATCCATCACAACATTCTCCACCAAGAGGTCCATTTACAGTCCAACCAAGCATTGTCTTGATGGCATATGGCCCTTCGTCCACACTCCGGATAATTTCAAGTGGTTCCAAAGCTCTGGGCACATTCATGCCTATCAGAAGCTCCACATCTGTATTTATCTCAGGCAAGTACACATGTTTCAAATGAGGCCATTTATGCAAATCTTCCTGCCGTGGGATGTTACTCCTATTCACAGGCATCTTAGGTTGTGTGAAGATATCTGGCATTTCACAGTACCAATCACTATCTAATCCAGCCACTTCCAAGTTCGACACAATACAACTGTCCACAATTCTCTCTTGGCCCATGGTGCGCAAAAGAATTTTTGTTTTCCTCCCAGAGAGATTCAATCTATCCATCAAACCCATTGTGCAGAAGGATGCTGAACTGCCCTGATCCAAAAAGGCATAGGTCTCCACTATCCTTTGCCCACTCTTTGATTTAACTTTTACTGGAACAATGGCAAGCTTAAAATCTTGTTCGCCGGCCCCAGTAAGACCACTGGTTTGGACTGCAACCAAAGAACTGCCCACTGCACTCTCTGTGTTGTTCCTACCCTTTTCTTCTTCTGCTTCCTTATCTTTGCGATGGATATGAAGCATACTAGGGTGACTTAAGCCACATGTTTTGCAAGAAAGACGTTTCCTGCACTCCTTACTGATGTGACCAATACACAAACAGCCAAAACAAACTCCCAGCCTTTTCAGGATTTCAATCTTCTCACTTTGGGCTTTCTTCTCAAGCTGAGTACAAAACTCCAGCATGTGTTTACCTTTACAGTACAAACAAGTCCTTTCAGGTAAATGTACATCTTTAACCTTATGTTCTGTTAGTGTCTTTTCGACTGTAGTAGCAGTAGTGGCAAAGCTACTTCCTTTAGCCCCTGAACGTAGTGATTTTATCCTGCTGCCTTCTTTATTTGCCACCAACACTGGTACTTCCTGTAGATTTCCAAACAAAGGATCTGTCATGATCTTCACTTGTCGCTCCATAAAAGTCACAATATCAGCAAACATAGCTCTCCGACGATGTGTTTCCTGGATGTTACACGATACTGTTCGCCATTTATCCCTCAGCTTGTAGGGTAATCTTTTAATCACAGTAATCATAATGGCAGGTGTATTCAATTCACACAGACTATGAACCTCTTCCATGGCATTGCAACATCCACGCAAGAACAAACTGTATGCATGTAAAGCTTTTCCATCTTCTGGCTTAATCACTGGCCATGAAGAGACCTTATCCAAATAGGCAGATGCTATCATATGCTCGTTTCCAAAATGTTCATGCAGTAAAGTCTTTGCTTTTACATAGCCTGAACCGTCAGTTAAATGTTGACAGCTCCTAACAAGCTGTTGTGGTTGCCCCCTGGTGTACTGTTCCAGAAAATGCAGTCTATCTTCAGCATTATCAGTCTTTACCTCAATTACTTGTTCAAAAGACCGCATGAAAGCATGGTACTGTAGAGGGTCACCATCAAATATTTGGATATTTCTTTTAGGAAGCGATAAAAGACATTGCTGTTGTACCAACATTGATGTTATCTCATTCTGTTTTTTCATTATAGACAACATATGGTTCTGGTCACTATTAATGTTTGTGAGAAATTATGCATGGACATCTCCAGGATGAGACGCTGGAGGCGTTGTTGTATGTGGTACTGTGCTCCGTCTCATAAGCTCTGAGGGCCTCTGCTGGCAATGGATGGTATTGTCTTCCCTTTTCTGTCTTGGCCTTCCACACTGTAAATCATCCCTTCCAAGTTGTGGAACAAAAGTCTCTGCATCAATGTTAAGAGCTTCAACTGTTCCTCCCCTCTTCTCAAAATATGACTCCATGGCATTAGACCGATGAGAAACAGCACTTCGCACACCAGATCCAGAGGTCCTTAAGACATTCACTTTAGCCACTGATGCAGCTATATCGGCTTTAAGCTGAAGTTGTTCCTTTTGTTGTCTTAGTTTCTCTTCCTGCACCTCAAGAGAATGTTTTTCTTTCAGCAAACTTTGACGGGCAAGCAGAGCAGCCATTTCAGCCTCTGCTCTTAGACGTGCAGATGAAGTAGTAGAAACATTTGATTTTGAACCTTGTTTTCTACTGCTTAGGTTTGATATACTGTCACATGGCAATATGTCATCATGTTGAAAAGATGGATGGAGTTTCGGTTTTGCGTCTTCATGAATCTGAATCACAATTTCATCCCCTGACAAAACTTCCTGATGATGACACTCAATATTATGAGTTAACTCTGAACGAGGCATTTTAATTTCTGAAATCCACATTTTGGCATCCTCAATAAAGCCTTCACTGTATTCAATGATGCTTGTGAACCATGCATTTTGTCTCTCTTGTTCATCAGGAGGGATTAAAGGCATCAACGATTTGTGTAATGTAGTGGCATTTTCAAACAATCGCAGCACAACATCAAACTGTGCTTCAAATTGTGAAGCATTTTGATCATCTCTCATGAGCCTTTTGAGAGACAATATCTGACTCTTTAAGTTGCTTACTTCCTTTTTACGTTGCTTTTGAATCGACTCAATCCTGTTTGCCAGAGCCTTTTCAGTCAACGTAATTTTCCTTTTCTCCATATTAGATGAAGTTGAATCAACCGTTAATCCATTAATTTTGTACATACAGTCAAACGCAACTGAACATCGCAGTATGAATCCAACATAAAGCCAACAACAGCAATAGCCACAGCAATTACACGCAGGCACGATACAATAACCAACGCATTGAAACCACACCGCACACACATAAGTCAGCTGTCTGCTCCAAACACACAACCGATCAGCGGCGATTCACCCGCTTCAAACCGCAACACAATACTTCAACAAGTGTCAGTAACCCGTTCAAAAATATCTTCCAAAACAAGCCATTACACAGTAAAACGCAGGTTACATACCACCACAGTTTGTGCGATGCTTCTCTTAGACCATTCTCTTCCAGATCCGTGTGTGTGTCCGATGATCCAGTTTCTCATTGAGTAGAGGTTTCTTTTCCAAGTTTTTTGTAAAGTTTTTGTTGACAAAATGTGGGCGACAATCCGAAATCCAAATTTGTCGGCCGAGAGGCTGAGCAGGGGAAACTATTGCCAGACGCGCTTCCTGATCTTCAATGATAATGAATCCAAAGATTTAGTTGTATAGATTTATTTGCGTGAGAAACAAACAAGGTTATGTATCCAATACATTCCATAATTATTTCACTTGCATATGAAATCGTGCCCGAACAGCATTAGATTGCGTTTGTATAGCGGTCAACAAAAATAAAACTTCCCCAGTCACCCCCTCTCTCCCCTCGTGAACTACACAGGTGAACAGATGATATGCTTTACCTCTTCCGCCACCACCAGGTGCTTTAATTACCGTAAGTGACCAAAAAAGGTGTTGAGAATAATAAAACCCATTCCTAGCGCTTACAGATACTGTTAACCATAATGTTTTACTTAATAAATTAAAGCAATTTAAAATGTCGCCTGAAGCTTTGAAGTGGCTGAAATCATACCTGGAGGGTAGACAGCGGTGTGTTAGGGTTAATGGGGCGAAGTCTAGTACGCATACAAACGGAATGGGTGTGCCACAAGGATCCGTGCTTGGTCCATTACTGTTCACAATGTACATTAATGACCTGCCGAGCTGCTGCCCAGATGTCAATTGCCAGATGTATGCGGATGACACTGTCATCTATGTGTCTACTAAAACAGTGGTTCTCAAACTTTTTCAGCGTGCGGCGCGCCTTGTGTACAGTGCATTTCTTCGCGGCCCCCCCCACAAAGAAAATTTATAACAAATTTGTTCTAAAATGTAACATTTTACCTAAACAAAACATAGAACATTATTCAAAGTAGTTCTGTTTTTTAGTAGCCTTATATATTTTTTTGGTTTAAATACATAGAATTCATGATAAATTCATGTATTTTATAAAATTTTATAAAACTGGGGCCCCCCTGGCACCATCTCGCGGCCCCCCTGGGGGTCCCGGCCCCCAGTTTGAGAACCACTGTACTAAAACACCTAGCCTGGCAGGCGAGCACCTGACCCAGGCTTTATTAGGCATTTTGGAATGGCTTGAGTTATCCCACCTAACACTTAATGTAAAAAAACTGTGGCTATATGTTTCTCCATGCGAAACAGGCCTGATCATGATGTATTTGAGGTCAGGATTAAGGACAAAAGTAGTGAGTGAAGTGAAGTACTTAGGGATTATTTTGGATAAATGTTTAAAATTTGAGAGTCAGGTTAAATATATTTGTAATAAAGTTAAACCAAATTTAAATTGTTTTCGTTTTATCAGACGGAACCTGTCATATCAAGCTGCAAAATTATATATGCATGCAATGATTTTTTCTCATCTCTCATATTGCATCACATCATGGTCGCAGGCTTCCTCAACCACTATGAAACCCATATTTTCAATATACAAGCAAACTATAAAAATCATGGATCAGAAACCACTAAAATGGCACAATTGCCGTATTTTAAGGAAACACAACCTTTTCTCATTTGAAAATTTTAGCAATTTTAGTATTTTAAGATTCTTTTTTAAATGTCTAAATAATCATGTGTCAGAATTATTTTCTGAAGTGGCCATCAGGCGTCAGAGTTCTCACAGAGCGATAACACGAGCCTCTAGCTGTGGTGATTGTTTGGTCCCAAGATGCAAGACTTCTTTCTGTCAGTCTGCTCTATCTGTAAAGGGGGCCAAACTTTGGAACACTTTACCCACTGAGCTAAAACTAGAAACTAATAGTAAAACTTTTAATCAAGGTCTTAAACAATGGCTTAAGTCTAAACAACAGTGCTTACATGAATAGATTTTAAATAATTGATCACTTGTTCATGTTATCTTTTTTCTGTGTTTTATTTGCTCTTTATATTGAATAGGCTTGCATTTATCTTTATTTTTTATTTCCTTTCTCTTTCTTTGTTTTCTTTGTTTCTAATTGTTCTACATTTTAAAAGTCGCATATGGACAAGTGTTGCGAATTAGCACTCGTGCTAAAATACTTAAACAATGCATCTGGTTTGTCCAATGTAATTGTTATGTCCATATTAAATAAATTGTTATCTATCTATCTATCTAAATATAAAGTTTGACTTTCTTTAATGATTTGGTTTATTGTGGTTTGTTTGCGTTCATTAGTGCTGGTCTGGAGTCTTAGAGCCAGTTGACAGATGGGACTGGTTTTAGGTCTCTTCTCTTGGGTTTTAAGGGTTTCATACTGAAGTGTGTTTGGGGGACTTGAGTTTAAGTGTGACCAGAATTTAAGGGAGCGTTTTTGGATGTGTATTATTAGGGGATATCTGCCTAGTTCAGCCCTGCATGCATTAGTAGGTGTTTTTCTCTGAACTCTTAAAATATTTCTACAGAATTCAGCATGCAGGGATTTCATTGGATGTTTGTCTCATTTGGAGTAATCTGTTAGGCATTGTGGACCCCAAACCTCACAACCATACAGAGCTATGGGCATTATTACACTATCAAATATTTTACACCAAACTGTAGCAGGAATGTCTGTTTGTTTAAATTTGCCTTTGATGGCATAAAATGCTCGTCTAGCTTTCTCTTTAAGTGCATTTATCGCGAGACCAAAACCGCCTGATGTGCTGATTTTTAACCCGAGATAGTCGTAGTGTAAGGTGTGTTCTAGTGCAGTGTTTCCTAGAGTAAATGTATATCTGTTATCCTGTAATCTTGCTTTTTTCTGGAAAATCATAATTTTGGTTTTTTTTCAGATTGACCGCCAGGGTCCAGTTTTGACAGTATTTTTCCAGCAGGTCCAGGTGTTGCTGTAAACCTTGTGCAGTGTCTGACAATAGCACCAGATCATCTGCATACAGAAGAGCTTTAATCTCTGAGTTGTTTAGGATGAGACCGGGTGTGCTGGATTGTTCCAGTAAAGGCCACTACACACTGGTCAGACAGACTCCAACAGACTCCAACAGACGCGTCTGTTGGAGTCTGTCTGACCAGTGTGAAACCCCTGTTGGCAGTTGTTGGATTAAAGTCAATGAGACTTTAGAATGTGGTTGTCTGTTGGTGTCTGTTGGGTCTGTTGGTGTCTGTTGGAGTTGGTAGTTGTCTGACCAGTGTGAACTGGCCTTAACACTGCTAACTCATTAATATATAAGTTAAACAGAGTTGGACTCAAGTTACAGCCCTGTCTCACCCCACGCCCTTGACTGAAAAATTCTGTTCTTTTGTCACCGATTTTAACTCCGCACTTGTTTTCTGAGTACATGGATTTAATGATGTCATATACTTTTCCTCCTATGCCTGATTGTAGAATTTTATAGTATAAGCCGTCGTGCCATATCGAGTCGAATGCTTTTAAAGTCAACGAAACATGCAAAAACTTTGCCTTTGTTTTTATGAGGAACGTGTTGATTGACTAGCGTCTGTAGTGTGTAAATGTGGTCAGTGGTGCGGTGGTTTGGTAAAAATCCAATCTGACTTTTACTTAAAACGTTGTGTTTGGTAAGGAAGGCCTGAATCCGAGCATTTAAGATACAACAGAAAGTCTTCCCTAGATTACTATTTACACAAATGCCTCTGTAGTTATTGGGGTCAAATTTGTCTCCGCTCTTATATAGCGGGTGTATTAAACCTGTACTCCAGGTTTCAGGAAAGTGTCCAGTTTGTAGGATTAAATTAAAAATTTTGCATTGCTGCAGGACTGTGTTTCAACATTTCTGTTCTGATGTTGTCTAGACCGCATGCCTTTCTGGGTTTTATTTCTTTAGTGCTTCTTTTAGTTCTTCTAAGCTAATCGGGTAATCTAAAGGGTTTTGGTTGTTTTTAATGATGGATTCCAATTGTTTTAGTTTAGTTTGTACGTTTTTTTGATCAGGTGTAAGACTATCTGAGGAGATTTCCCTGAATAGGTTTTTAAAATAGTCTTTCCATAATTCTCCATTTTGTATGGGTATGTCCTGGTTTTGTTTTTTGTTTAGACTATTCCATTTTTCCCAGAATTGATTATTATGAATTGAGTCTTGGATTTCTTTGAGAGTATAATTGAGGTGTTGTTGTTTTTTGTAGTGAATTGTATTTTTGTAATCCCTGAGTGCTTCGCAATAGTTTTGTCTGATTTCTGGTTTGTGTGGATCTCTGTGTTTTTGGTTGGAGAGTTGTCGGAGACGTTGTCTTTTACTTTTACATTCATTATCAAACCAGATTTCATCTCCAGATTTTACTTTAGTTTTTTTGTCTGTACGGAGTAGGTTCGCTTTGATTGCGCATCTTTCATAAATATGATTTATGTGTTGTACTGCAGCATTTACCTCGATTTTACTAGACATAAACTTTGTTATTTGGAAATGTCTTTGGAGCTGACTGCGTTAATAAATTCGGGTTCAGAGTTTGGGGACCATTTAAATGTTGGGTTCATTTTGGTCAAATTGCAGGGCTTTTGTTCGCTTCTATAAGTTTGTTGTGTTCTCTTTATAAACACGTTAATTTGACAGTGGTCTGATAAGGTAGACTGTGGTCTGACTGTAAATGCTCGTAATAGGGAGGGGTCTAGGTCTGTAATGGCATAGTCAACAACACTAGCACCAAGAGATGAGCAGTATGTGAATCGACCTAAAGAGTCACCTCGGATCCTACCATTAAGCATATATAAGCCCAAACCTCGACAGAGACACACCAACTCCCTACCATTTTTGTTGACTGTACTGTTAGGGTTGTTTCGTGTTGTAGTAGTGGGAATGAGATGCATGTTTGTTTTCAGTATATGATTATTCCCATGAGTGTCTATAATGTCCAGTTCTGAGCCTGTCCGGGCATTAAAGTCTCCACATAACAGTACATTTCCTTCAGCCTGAAAATGGCTGGTTTCCATCTGAAGCTGATCAAAGAGATTGTCCTTGTAGTATGGTGATTCTGATGGAGGTATGTAGGCTGCACAGATATAAAGGTCCTTATCGCAGTCTATGATGCCTCTTTTGAGTTTAAGCCAGATGTGTGTTGAATCCTTCTTCTGTACAAATAAGTCATTTTTTAAAGTCTCTTTGTACCAAACGATAATGCCACCAGAGTCTCTTCCACGTTTCATGTTGTGGTTCTTTAGTGATGACAATATAATTTCTATGTATCCCGAAGGGCAGCGAGTGTCAGTGTCCGATCTGCACCATGTTTCTTGTAGAATAATGATGTCCTGATTTTTCATATTTTTTAGGAACTCTGTTTTTAGAGTTTTGGCCCCTAATGTTGAGGAGTAGAGGCCTTGTATATTCCAAGAGCTTATAGTAAAGGATGCCATTGTGAGGTAGAAATAGGTGTTTTGGTAGACCAGTTGCCTTACGCTCTCTCTCTCTCTCTCTCTGTCTGTCTGTCTGTCTCTCTCTCTGTCTGTGTCTGTCTGCCTATGTGTGTTTATGTCATCATTGTTCTGCAGATATGAGTGGTACAGTTTTTTACACTTAAATGATAAATACACACATAAACCTCAGGACAGATCTGCACAACTGCAAGCACATTCTCAGACTCACACTTATTGCAAAACTATACAGTGTAAGACAATTTCCTGAATAAATATAGCACCTCCCCAAAGGATACTGCATGGGGGCAACGTGAGTGCTCGGGAAAGCAACTCTCTACGATTCACAGTGGACTTCCCACTGAGAAACATTTGGGTTTCAAAGACACACCTTTAGGGTGTCATACATTTGTATTCTTATTGTCTCAAAGCAAACTGTATATGAAATACTACATGCACAAAGAATCTAAAATCTGTATCTTATTTGTTTTTCATTGAAATATCTCATTGCAAGTGGTTACAATGGTCTCACCCATATAACAACAGAATACAATGTTAAAGTATATGTGAAACTTCATTCAATGTTAATAGACACCTCCCATTCCAAGCATAAACCAATCACCCACTGTATACAGATTAAGGACAGCCCTTAGTTTTGCAACAACCAATCAGTACCAAATTCCTGTATGCTTTGTTCTCTGGTTATTTAAGGAGATGTGTAGAAGATTTAGGCGGGACTTTCAATATCTAGAAATGCACCCCATGATGCTGTATCTTTGATATAGCATCATGTATTTTTATTTTATTTTGAGGAATCTGTAACCAGATCTTCATCTCCTCACCAGGTATGCAATGGTTCTTCGTTTGTTTTGTATTTGAATTGGAATGTAAATTGGCTTCTGAATTATGTTTTCCTTACCTGGTTAATAAATTGTTATGTTTGGATTTATTCTGCGGCTACGAAAGTTATTGACATGATTAGTAAATTACGATGTATCCTTGTTTCCGCAACGTCTGAAAATCAGGCTAGTACCGGAACAAAATCCCAGACTAGATGGCATAGTAGTACATCAGCGGAGGATTTTGGAGATCCGACTAGCACTTGGCGCTAGTTTAAGTTAAATTAGATGCGTGGAGGCTAATTTCCTGTTTAGAGTAACATGTAAATGTTGTCTGACCACTCTAAATCAGACGAGCCTCAACCTCTGGTTATTTCAATATTAATCTATCTAAGTTGCATATTAAATTATGTCACGATTATACAAAGCTATCATTGGAGAAGACGGTCAGTTTGTTTTATGATAGTGGTCGTGAGCCTCTGGTTAGAAACAAATATTGTAATAATTAAGTTGCACCTCTATGGGGACTAAATAAAGTATGTTCAGATATGAGCACGCATAAAAGGCGGCCTTCTGAACATATGGTCAAACCTCTAGCAGCGACCAAGCCTGATTCGGTTGTGATCGTGGGCCCGCATGATTATTAAATATTAATAAACGGCCGGTGCGTGAGTCCAAAGCGACATGAGTAGCCGAATGAACGGATGCAATAACAAGTAGGGCTAAACAAGAATAACCAAACATCCACCCAAATTCTGTAACTGTTAAAAGTAATCATCAATCCAATTAATATTAACATTATCTTGGAGTCAGATAATAATACAAAATTGCATAAATGCCAAAACGTCACTTGCAAGCGCCGGAAAAGACTGAACGCGCTACTACCCTTTGTTTGGATTCCGTCGTTGGGCCAAACGGATGGACGGGGCCACATTTTGCCCCTTACAACAGTGTTTTACAAAACACTAAACACTGCACCTAGTTGATCAAACACATGTGAAGGGATGACGCTCAAGCTTTGTGTTTCACCCCTCATCTCTTCTTTTTGTCTCAACAAAGGTTTTTGTTTGTTTGTTTGTTTATATTTTATATTATATTTAGTATTATGTTCTGAATTTCAGTGCAAACTTTATAAATGGTTGTATGTATTGACTGATTTTGACATGTGAAGAGAAATAAACATGTAGAGTGTACAGTAGTGCTGTTGTGATTGTTCAACATATTTACACACTTTACTCTTACAAAATCAATGAATAATTCAAAGCAGACTATATCACTGGAATATTAGAAGTGTTATTAATGTTTAAGATCAAACACTTCACTGTGATCAAACACAATCTGATGAATCATGTGAAAAAGTTTTGTTTTTGAATGAAGTGCTACTTGTGTGTATGAATTGTGTTTTGACAAAATGAGCCTTGATTTAAAAAAAATTGTAATAAATGTTGTGTACTGTGATGTGTTGTGTTTTCCAGAGTTGTCTGAAGCATTTAAGGAGTTTGATTATGATCAGGACGGTTACTTGAATTATAAAGATCTGGCAGAGTGCATGAGGACCATGGGGTACATGCCAACAGAGATGGAGCTGCTGGAAATCATTCAACAAATTAAAATGAGACGTGAGATCACTGTGTGCATGTGCGCATATATGTGTGTGTGTATGTGTGTGTGTGTGTGTGTCATTCAGTGTTGTTTTGTTGTGTTTAGTTGGGGGTCTGATGGATTTCGATGACTTCTGTGAGTTGATGGGTCCCAGGATGATGATGGAGACAGCAGATATGTTGGGACTCAGAGAACTCAAATGTTCGTTCAGTCAGGTCAGTCAGGTCATACAGTACACACGTGTGTTTCATTTGAACATGCTATAATAAATTAATAATAAATATAAATCTTCAAGTTTTCTAATAAATAAAGATTTTATGTTAATAATGTGCTCTGATGTTATCTCTGTTTCAGTTCGACACAGATGGAGATGGGAAGATCTCTCTGGATGAGATGAAGGAGGCGGTGAAGACTTTGTTAGGAGAGAAACTGAAGAAGGGAGAGCTGGAAGACATCTTGAAGGAGTTGGATCTTAATGGTGATGGGACGGTGGACTTTGATGGTGAGGAGATCGACACACAACACATTTATTTTAGATCATATTACAGAGACTTCATTGACTTCTTGTTTTTTATAATGACATTTTAATGACACACGACTCTTTACATTATTATTAAGATGTTTTTTAAGTATGTGTTTATATATTTGGTTGTGTGGACTAAACAGCATTTTAACTCAACATTTGCTCAAAATCTAACCCAAACCTACAAACTGCAATGAAGATGATATTATCAATCATTTGTGTAATGTCAGACATATTGTGTAACTGTGACCGTCTGTTTTCTTCTAGAGTTTGTGATGATGTTGTCGGTGAGATAAATCTTCATCATCTCTCATTCATCCACTCCTTCTTCTGATGATGATGATGATGATGATAATGAGATGTCAGTCAGCAGGTTGATGTTATAACAGTTATCTTGTAATTCTGTCTTATTCCTGACAACTCCTAATCAACTCTTTTAGACACTTTTCTGAATGATTGGTTACCAACAAAAGTGTACCAGTGTATGTTTAATATAAAGACTGTAAATGTGTATCATAAACATCAATAGGCCTTTGTACATAATGAAGTATGTTTTACGGTTTGTTAATAAACAGCAAATAACTGAGAAAGGGTGAGAATGATTTTATTAATCTAAAAGTGAATCAAAAGCCAGGACTAGTCTTAGTTAAATTAAGATCTTTAAAACCTGCCTTAGAAAAAGATGTTATTGGTATGTATCTTGATGGCACTGGCTTATTTTAACATCTGTATGTGCAAGTTATTACCAGTTGAGACTGATCAAACATGTGTTTTAGTCTAGGACTAACCTTAAGTGTTGTCTGTGGGGAATAATGTAATTCAAGATTTTTATTTATTGTCATGTGTACCTGGCTGACACAGTGAAATTCTTATTTTGCTTTTTCATCATAAGAGCAAGAAGGGCGGCAAACAATAAAGTAAATATTTAAAAAGTGAAAATAAGTAAAGAAATAAAAAATAAGAATCAAAGATAAGACGTTTGCTATATCATAAAAAGTAATTAGTAAAAAAATAAAATCCCCAAATAGTTCAAAGAATTTACAACGTAAGGGAAACTGTATTAAATGAAGACATTTATGTAACATTTTAGTGGCACTGTTTCCACAATACACTGTAGTGCAATTATTCAATTAAAGTGACATAATAGTGAAATGTAATTTACTAAAGCTTCATAGACCAGTAAATATAAGGTTAGGGTAAGAAAGTCTGTTTTTAATATATCTTTATATTCTGTTTGTTAACACAGCTGGGTTTGTAGTTCAAATGCGATCGGAAAAAGGTCTTTAAATGTAATAAACACAAATATACATTTATCTGTCTGGAAACATAATTATGTAAATGATTATAATGTCATTGATGAAGTTATGTAGAGATAAACTGGACCATTTCAGCTCTCTCCAAACACTAAACCCCTCCTTATCGTAAACCAAATCATTTAGATGGCAATTCATTATTCATGTTTGTTTTTTCTGGATAACTTGACATAAATGTATTTTTATGCATAAAATGCTTTTGATTTTTCAGAATGTATTACAGAAAAATTTCAGGGATATTATTGGGCTGGTTTTATCTGATATAGCATGCTGGTTTTAGTTGTGTTTTCAGTAGGGATGTGACACATTAGGGACAGTTGTGTCATAAATTAACCCAGATTTGATTGTCATTATCTGTATAATGCACTGAATATTTTGATTGATCTGTAAATATATTATTCTGATATCATATATTTTAATGAAGAAGAATCTACTGTGACTCCTGTGCTGGCGATGAGCGGGACTGAGCAGCGCTGTTTAAACAACTCAACATATACAGAGAGATTTAAAAGAAATCATGTGTAAAATAAGCACTGATCTACCACAAACACATTGAATTTGTGTACTAGGAAAATATATTAGAAATAATAACAACACAATCGATTACATTCGTGTTTTTTCTTGATTAAAAGATCAGGGGCCACTTGAATCTAAATGAGCCAGATTTGGAAATCCTTTATGTTTTGCTATCCAGAATCAGGTAAACCATCTCTCACTTTTGTCCTAGTTTAAAGCAAAATGGTGTTTGATCACCTTGATCCAGACACACACTTTTTCAGATTAGCAAATAAATCTGGATTCAATGGGATCAATGTTAACTATTACTATTATGTTAGAAACAGCAGTTTGGTCGGTATGGGGTCACTAAAATAAAACAACACAACACAACTTTCCCTTACTTTTTATTTCAATTTAACATTCAGTCTGTACTTCTGGGCCTCAAAAAACAAACACAAACAAATAAAGATTATACACAAACATTTTGATAGTCTTTGAGGCTATATGTTCAGTAGTTTACATTTGTAGAAATGCTGGTTTCTAAGATTGTGATTTTAATGAATATAATGTACAGTGTTGACAGTTAAAGTTGAGGATAACTTTTGTTCAAATTACATGTTAAATGTTTTGGTTTGCTATGTCTGCTGTATGAGGGATTTATATGGACTTTTTCTTTAGGTTTAAATGGTAGTAATGTTTTACTTTGAATACTTTATTATTAAACTAAACTGACAAAATTTCAACTAACAAATGATACATTTATAAATATTACATAATAGAAATGTTGTTTTAGTAACATTTTATTAGAAGTTTTATTACATTTTTGTTCCTGAATTCACCCTTCTGGTGGGATCAGAATAATTCTACTTTTTGGGATCAAACAAATCTCAATCTTACTAAAAGGTTTTGACCAACACAAAGTGACAATTTGATCCAGACCAAAACCTAGACTGGATTTTGTGATCCAATCCAAATTCAGAATCCATTTTTATTTTTAGTTGAAATCCAAATGGATGACTTTTTAAAAACTGGCCTCAGGGGCTTTTGACAAAACATAAGGGGGCGGTTTCCCAGACAGGGATTAGACTAGTCCTAGACTAAAATAAACTTAAGAGCTGTCCAAACTGAAAACAGCTTACACTGACATTCCTTAAAATACATCACTGTCCTTTGTTTTGCCTCAAAATTACACAAGTAATGTTTTTAGTAAGGCATGTTTGTTAAAACTAGCTATATTTTCTAATTTAAACTAAGGCCTAGTCCTGGCTAAAGCTAATCCCTGTCCAAGAAACCACCCCAAGGGTCTTAAATCACCAACGCCACTGACACAAACTTAGAGTTGTATTTACAGACTGTAGAAAACTATCTGAACACGTGCATGTGTGTGTGTGTGAGTGTGCGCGCGCGCTCGAGTGTTGTCGTGTATGAGCGCTGCTGACTGTAAGTGCGTCACTCGGGTTTTTCCGCAGGGCGGGACGCTCGCTCGGGTCACTTTCGTTTCGCGGAGGCGCGCGGAAGGAAAGCGGCGTCACGGTGTTTCGATAATTCTTCAGAGAAGTCCGCAAACGTCCAGAAGCGATCGACTGTGACGCGATCCGGAGTACAGGCCGCGATGGACGGTAAGTGAAGTTTAATAACTGCGAGCATGTTTGCGCGTTCGGGTTTTGTCGTGGGCGCGGGGAGGGGAACCCCCGAACCCGAAGCTTTTACTCCCGGTTCTGCTGTGAAAACTCTTCCGCGAGGTTTCGGCTGTTAAACATCGACACCGTGAAAGTCCAAAGTCATCCAGAAAATCCACCTAACTCTGTTTAAGTTACACACTTATCAGACACACACACACACACACACACACACACAAACACACTTAACACACACACACAGACTGCGGCCTACAGGCGAGTGTGTTTGTTTGTGAGTGGGTGTAGTTTGTTGTTGTGTGAGGTTTTGTGAGTTCGGGCTGGTAGTTAATGTAAGTAGGATTATAAAGGTTTTGTGTGTTTTTACAAGTTCACACATTCTTGTGACACACAAAATCTGTCTTCGTTTATCAGAGGTGTTATATTTTAGTTTATAAAGTAAAACATGTTAAACTTCACGAGAGTTACTGAATGTCTTTATGAGTTTGTGTTAGCCCATAAAGTGCACGTGTGAGACCTCCTGTAGTACAACAACAATACAATACAATACAGTATATACACAGATATGACATATGATCAGAAAACCCTCAGATGTTCAGACAGGTTAGTGCTTCATCAGTAGTTGGGTTTCCATCCAAGCGTGAAGTGAATATTTTCAAAATTTGCAAAAAAGAAAAACAAATGTGAATTAGGTGCGTTTCCATCAAGTTGTTTGGGCAAATGATGGTGTTATTGGTAACATGTGTTGGGTGTAACTAGTTACTAAGTAATCAGTTACTGTAATTTAATTACTTTTTCCAGTTATTCTGATGTAATGGAAGTAGGGCTGTCACAATGATTAAATAATCGTCTTTCAGATCACCGCAATGATTGTATATCTTTCTAAAAAACACAAGGGGGAGCTGCAGCACCTGTATAAATGAGATGGTATCTAATGGAGCTCCTTGACTGACAGTGTAACGCGATACATTGCAAAGCCATTTAAAGGCGGAGTCCATGATGTTTGAAAGGCAATGTTGATATTTGAAATCACCTAAACAAACACGCCCCTACCCCAATAGAATCTGGACCTTCTGTTGATAGACCCGCCCCACACATACGCAACCCGGCATTTGATTTGATTTGATTGGCTATAAGTGTGTTTTGATAGTCGGCCCGTCTCCTTCTCCAAACCGTTTTTCAAACATCGTGGACTCCGCCTTTAATATAGTGGAAAAACAGCATTTAAAGAAATACTGCAAAACTTTGATAAGCAGTATGAATTGACAGGTAAACATACATTTCCAAAACAGCAATTCCAAATTTAGGGAAGTTTTTATTTCAGTTGAAATATCGATTATTGCGTCGATTATAAATAAGGCTTGTTCACGCTGTAGGCTATGAAGAAACAGCACCTGACTTTGAGCTCACAACACTAATTTCAGTACGGCTAGAGGCTAATATTTGTATTTATTATTGTCATTTGATTATTTTGTGTCTGTTTTAATAGATGTTTTCTCTCATTATTCGGGCTACTTGCATTGATTTCGAGCTACCAAAAACTGACGAGTGCCTGTTTAGACATTTTGCGAGCCCTGTAAAACATTTGTTTGAGTCTGTTTGCAAGACTTTCAGATGGGTTAGTCATAGCACAAAACATCATCTACTTTATTTAGGTCATAAGTGTGATTTCTCGTTCTCTCTCTTGTTTACACCTTTCTTTCCCTCCCTTTCTTCTTTCTCTCTCTTGATCTTTCATATTGTTCATCTTGTTTATTTTATTAATGTAATGTTTGTTCTTTCAGGACTGTATCATGCCTGGGCACCGAGCGCAGTATCTCAAGGTAAACTTGTGTGTTAGTTATGGATACAGCAGTGATTGATCACATTTATTAAACACTGAATCAACTAACTTAGTAAATAGGTCCAATGGCACCTGGACTTTAAATGATAATTCACCCAAAACTGCAAATCTACAGAACTGTGCTGTATTGGACTGAGGATTTTAAGATAGGACACAATGGTGATAATAAAGTTTCATAAGTTTATAACATAATATTAAGAATATAGATCAGATAAATCCAGTTGAGAAAGCAGTCCGACATTTGACATTATAATAAGAAGTGAAGTCTGATCTGGATTTTTCTGATTTCGATGCAGGTATAGATTCATTTTATACAGTAATGTTACTTTAGTTTAATGCTTGATATGCTTTAGCTATGATGTGATTGTTATTTATTTAGCTTGATATCAGAAATAATCTCCTCTAGAGCGACTCTGTGCATTTACATGAAAATCAGTAAACCGACAATGCAGAAAACTGCGTTTACGTGGGATTTAGATATTTGTCAGGTTTCTCACAGGCATTGATTGTAGTAAATATAGTCGTTTAAAAAGCTGACGGTAAAACTGTGTTAAGCTATAGGGCCGTATTTTAATGATCTAAGCGCACGGTCTAAACGGGCTTGTCTGAATCCACTTTTAACGACGGGAAAAATGGTTTGTGCGCCGAGCACATGGTCAAAAAGTGTTGTTCATATTCTTTAATGAGTAATGTTTGTGTTTTGGGCGTAACCTGCGATAAACCAATGAGAGTCTTATCTCTCATACCCTTTAAAAGCCATTTGCGTTGGCACTATGTCTAATCCCTATTTAGATGACAGACCTTGTAAACTGAGAAACTAAGTGGATGAAGAAGACCGAAGAGAGCTGAAATGTTTTGGCATTTGAACAGCGCCATGAGCTTTTTTTTAAATCACTACTTAAAAATGTTTCTCTTTACACCATATCCACAGGTCATATACAATCAATCTGTGTGTTAGCATTAAAAACATTTAAAAATAGATGCATTTGTTTATAATAAAGCATTTATTTAGTTACCAGGCTCTAGGTGAAGCAGCTCTTTACACCTTCTAACGTCTCATAATCGATCCTCATTTATGTCCAAGAGACTCAATAATAATCTTTTACATTTTCATCCTTTCATTTTTCAGTTCTGCTGCGCATCCATGTATGTGATAAGCAAACGCACATTGACGTCCCATATTACGAATGTGCTCATTAAATAACAAAACCAATATTGCTCTATTTTAGTTACCTCAAAATAGAAATGCGCCTCAACACACCTCGTTTTCAGACCAGAATGCCTATGGGTGCAAAATTGGGCACAAATGCATTTGCTATTTAAATAACGTGGTGCTAAATGTGAAAATGATCATTGCGCTGTGTTGAAACTAGCAAAAGACGCTTGCGTCGTGCATTGCGCTGCATTGGGCCGGGTGTATGATAGAGCCCATAGTGTTGTCTGCAGAAATTGTTAATGTAACATCAGCTTTTATTTTCTTCTTTTTCTTTTATCTCTCTTCCAAATGCATCGAGTCGAGCGCAGACTTTTATGTGTTATTTTACATAATATTTGAAACATGCACACATAAATAAAACTGCGATAAAGCCGGTTAAAGTGAGCAAAGAGTGTGCTGTAAGGGATCTCAGGTTTCGGAAGGAGAACAAAACTGCAATCGTTCCCCGGTTTCGGACACAATATGTCTGAGAGCGTTGCTAGAGTACGAATATATTGTATTGCAATATGGAGCGTTTAAGTATTAACCTTAAATCAAAACTAAACAACAGATTTGTAAATGAAAAGGTTTAATTACAGTACTGACTTAAAGTTACAGTTGAAATGGTTACACTATAAATGCATGAAATGGTAAATAATACAAACAATTGACTGTTTCCAATGTATGTGAGATATTACCTGATAAGATAGAGAACAGAGAAAGAAAGTTTAGAAGAAAGAGATTCACACTTGAGAACTGAAATCTAGGCCTAATGGCCCGAACCCCAGAACTTAGGTGAAGAAAGAAAGGAAAGGGGAAAAGGCCAATGCAAAGGCAAAAGCTAAAATGCAAAGGCCCAGAGCTCATAAAAACCTTGACCTTTATCCTCTATCTCTTGACCATGTGACTAAGCCTAACTTGATACATTCAAATTGACCAATCAGAAGATCACCTTTAACCCCCACTGTACTTGACCAAACCCAACATAATACATTCAAACTGACCAATCAGAAGACCACCTTTAACCCCCACTGTAAAGTCTTTGATCACTATCAGCACAGGAGGTTTTGACAAGTTGTGACCAAGGAATAAGTTCCTTCAATTTTAATCTTACAATTGCCGATCGGTTTTTACTTATGTTGTTTATGGTCTTTCCTCGATAAAAGACCCCACACATGACCCCACACGTTATCAGTTTATTAGGCATGATCGGCATAAAACTGCATCTAAACCCACTTATTGACTCTATGCGGAAGTTATGTTTGATCCACAAAAGCCATTTGTTTATGTTGTTTCACTGAAACCGTCTATAGATTAAAGAACCAGAAAGGAATTAAAAAAGAGAAAAACTTGAAAATGAAAGCAAAAAGCTGTTTGTATTGAGACATCAATCACTGCTTTCTCACACTAACCTAAACTAATAAGATTCTCTTCATCACGCGTGTTAAGTTGTGTGTTTATTGTGTATTTGTTAAGGTCATCCGTACGTTGAGATCATCGAGCAGCCGAAGGCGCGGGGAATGCGTTTTCGTTATAAATGTGAAGGTCGATCAGCTGGCAGTATTCCTGGAGAGAAGAGCAATGAAACCACCAAAACACATCCTGCTATCAAGGTACATTTACTCTGTCTGTCATACCATTACAACATCATATCACAATATAAATACAGCACAGGAGAAATATTACTTTGGCCTGTTTTTATAGTTATTTCATGAAGTTAAATCATTTGATGTAAACTATTACGATCCACCGGCATCATTGAGTTCAGGTGCTGGTGAATGATACAGATGTTTACATTTTCACAGGTTCATAACTACAGCGGTCCAATAAGAGTGAGGATCTCTTTGGTAACCAAGAATCAGCCGTATAAACCTCATCCTCATGAACTGGTGGGCAAAGACTGTAAACATGGATATTATGAGGCAGATTTACAGGAGAGACGGATTCACAGGTACATCATCATCATCATCATCATCATCATGTTAAAGAGACTGAGAGCAAGTTTCAGATGTTTTTGGTCAGCTCTATGTTTAGATCGTCACCCTCAGAAACTTCAGCTGCTTCTTCCTGTTTGACTTTAAACACTGAAATGTTTCCAGCACAGCAGTTTTTCCATCTATCGCTTTGAATCTTTCGCTGCTCTGTAACTCGTCTGTCTGTGTTTCAGTTTCCAGAATCTGGGTATTCAGTGCGTTAAGAAGAAGGACGTGGGAGAAGCTGTTTCCTGTCGACTTCAAACACAGAACAACCCATTTAACAGTACGTGACTGAATATACACACAAACACTTGTTTATTGCTTTTACAACATTCATTTATTTTTAATGTTTTATTCAAACTCTATATTCTTTCCCTTAATCCTCATAGAAAACAGGAAGTGTCCTCATAAAGCATGTTTATATTGTTTGCGTCCTCTCAAAACATATATCAGTGCATTAAACCCAGCTGTAAACTCTACGATGTGGTTTAATAGTCTCAGACTAAAAAACATGTTTGAGCTGACTTAATTTTAAAACATCTTGCACTGATGTATGTATCTGAACATATATAAGTGTCATTGTTTTGTTTCAGGATGCGCACCAGTATTGTTTTTTTGGTACGGTTTGTTTGTAAAAACTACTTAACTATCCTAATATAATGACACTGGTAGTGATGATTTTCTCAGACCAATCAGTGATCTTCAGTGTTTTAAACCTCACGTTTAAAGCATCAGTGCAGCTCACTTGGGACCTTAACTGAGGTGATCATAAAAAAATATTGGGTACTACTTGCTGTACCCTGCGGGAAAGCCCCCAAAAGTGACCCGACCCAACCGTGGGGTACAACGCAATAGAAAGCACCATAAAGTCTAGTTGTGGATTAACCCGTCTGGGTAACTGATCCTATATTAGACAGGATTTTAAGAATCTCTTGCTGTTTTGTGTATGGTTCAGGGTTCCTCTCTGTTAATATTAAAATATTTACTTACTAAATGTTATGGTTTTAAGTCTCTGAAGTATTAAAGGAGATCATCATGTTGTGTACGGTGTTACTATGCTGTAAATCAATCAGTTTGGACTAATTTGTTTTGAGTTATTAAACTTTATGATGGCAGGGACCCCCACATATGATGAAGCTTTAGTGAGGGACAACTTTCCTAAATTTATATCCTTATTATGCATAAAGAAACATTAAGACTGTATTAGCAAAATCCTTTTTGTGACATTAATAAAGAATTCAAACTGCATAATTTAATCATTTCTTTTGAAATTATTTAGGGACCCCTTAGAACCTTCTCAGACCTGAATTTGAAAACACCTTAACAGTACAAATATAATATTTATGATTTAATCATCAGGATAAAACAGAGTCTATAAGAAAATAAAATATTTTACAGATTAAAGAGCATTACAGGTTTGAGTTTAATGTATTTATCATGGAATGCTGTTATATTTATTATTGTTTATTAAAGTGTTAATATTGTTCAGGCTCTCTGAAGTGTTTATTTCACTCATTATATCAGGTTAGGTTTCATTTAGGTCGTGATCATGTTTGGATCAGAGCTGTGAGATTTAAGGGTCTTCACTTCTACTTTCAGTTCCTGAACCCAAAATCTGGGAGGAGGAATATGACCTGAATGCAGTTCGCCTGTGTTTCCAGGTCTTCATCACTATGCCCAGCGGTGAATCCTTACTTCTGGATCCTGTGGTCTCTCATCCCATCTATGACAACCGTGAGTTAAACATTAAAACATTTACTGAGGTTTTCACAAGACTTCATTCTCTCTTGTTTTAGTCTTTCACATTATATGATGTCGCACCAATGGCGGCCGGTGACTTCTTTTTTGAGGACCCAAGAAAGCAACGCTTATCACAACATTCATTTATCCCATCAAAATAAGTGTTTGGTGCGTCATGTTAACCTATGTGCATAATGCGTCATGTCAAAATATGAGCCTGCTGCAGACGTTTTGTAAGGGTTTATGATATAAATATATACTCGTATTATTAATATATACAGTATATACAGTATTTAAAAATATATACAGTATTATTAAATATTAAATAAAAACCCTTTCAGGCGTGTGTCTAGTTCGTTTTTAATATGAGAGACTTATGAAAAGCAGCAAAACGCAAAACATAGACTAAAGACGGTGCCCAAAAATCTTGCCGTTTTATGTTACCGCTCCGCTAAAGATCCACTGATTCTTGGCCAGGACACTCCCACAAAAGAGATTTTAATCTCCGTGAGTTTTTATCTCTAAAGGTTATTATTATTCTGGTGATCCACTTCGTGTTTTCCCGCACGCTCCGCAGCATCTCTGTCTGGAGAGCGAAGACAACAGTTCACGAGTTCGTTGCATCATTACATTACATCAGTTGTTAAAACACAGAATTAGTCATTTGTAAGTTTGTTTATGTATTTCTTCCAGTATTGATTTGCTGAAAAAAAGCGAACAACAACAAAACATCCACATTCTTAGTATTAACGTTACAAAGCTTGTCTAATGGATTTAATGTTCCCAATCAGATTGTAGTTATTATAAACACTAGATTTGCTTTTGTTGGCACATTTTGTAGACAAAAAACACCAATGCCTTGACAAAATAAAGACAAAGAACAGAAAGGGAGGCTGCTAAAGGCAGTTCAAGATTGCAAACATGGATTCAAAGCCAGCAGATATATTAGATTGAATATTTAGCAGAATGTCACACTTTAATTCTTGTTATTATAATTCCCATTACTTGTCAAAGTTGATGCTAGTAATATAACACATTATACTTATAATACTTTATTAAAACCATACCCCCCCCCCCTTCTGCCCTTTTTGGTTTGGACCACTGCCCCATCTAGCATTCTCATTTTCTAAATGACTGTTCTCATTACAAATATATTCCAAAGAAAAGTGAACGTAATTTTGGCATTTAGGTGTCATGCAAAAGAAGATAAATTAAGGCTTTTCAACCTAAGGCCAGTGGGTTTTGTACAGATGTAAATTTGTGTGTATTATGTGTAGTATGTACAGTATGAGACTTATGTAGTTTCCACAGAGCTCTGTGTGTTTCTCTAGTTTTCTTGCTAATTAATTAGTTTGTTTAGTTAATTTTAACACAACTATCAGCACACCTATGGTTTAAAAAAATTATCCGTCCCTCACATCGTGGTGTTTTTTACCATTTGGCCCTCAGCCTAAAATGAGTTTGAGCCCCTTGCTGGCTGTATTGATCTGCTTTAGTGTTTTAGCAGTGATCTGAAGCATCTTCATCTTTCTGTGTCTCTTCAGGAGCTCCAAACACAGCTGAGCTGAAGATCTGCAGGGTTAACAGAAACTCCGGCACCTGTCGAGGGGGAGACGAGATCTTTTTACTCTGTGATAAAGTTCAGAAAGGTGTGTGTGTGTGTTTACGCCTGAAACACAAAAATGTGTGTTTGAATCTGACACCTGTCAAATAATCATAATGAGTCCCAAAGTGTCAAGAGTCGATGATCTCGATCAGAATATATCACCTAGAACAGTGGTTCTCAAACTGGGAGTCGTGGCCCCCTCGGGGGCCCTGAGATGGTGCCAGGGGGGCCCCAGGTAAATGACATTATATTATAAAATACATTATTCATCATAAATTCTGTGTACTTAAACCTCAGAAATAAAGGCTACTAACCAACAGCACTACAATGTATAATTTTATATGTTTTGTTTAATTCAAATTTTAAGTTTTGGAATGATTTATGACATAATTTTTTTGGGGGGGGCATGAAGGGATGCACCGTACACAAGGGGGGCCGCACGGCGAAAAAGTTTGAGAACCACTGACCTAGAATCTGTATCCCTAACCCGACTTCAGAGTTGTTGAAATAATAGTTTTGTACACCAAAAGGTCGAGTAGTAAAGTGGAGTGTGTATTGAAACAGATCTGACGTCAGTAATCTCTTTCTCTTTGAACCTCAGAGGACATCGAGGTGCGTTTTTTTCGTGACTCGTGGGAGAGTAAGGGTTCGTTCTCTCAGGCGGACGTTCACAGACAGGTGGCCATTGTGTTCCGGACTCCACCGTACCGCGACACCAACCTGACAGAACCGGTGCGTGTGAAAATGCAGCTCCGCAGGCCGTCCGATCGAGAGGTCAGTGAGCCCATGGACTTCCAGTATCTGCCCGCTGATCCAGGTGAGACGGCTCTTTTAATCACATCTGCACGTGTCATTTATAAAGTGTTAGGTCTGCCAAATGTCAAAATGTTTTTACTCGCCTTCATGTCCTTTTCTTAATATATATAACTGTTCTTCAGTGCAACACAGATTTACACTAAATCATTATTTACATTAATAATGATTTATCACTGATGTCATTGTCGGGTGTAGTTTGGCGTGTAACAGACACTTCTGCTTTGTGATGTTGTTGTATTAATGAGCAGATGAACATCGGATACTGGAAAAGAGGAAGAGGACTGAAGGAATGCTGCAAAACCTTAAACTCAACAGCATCATTTCAGGTCTGTCTGAACTTCACATTTACTGCAGTCATTGATGTTTGAAATGAATAAATCACGCTATTCACGCATAGTTGAACACTTGAACATTTTAAATGATGTGAATATTTGCAGTCTTTTGTTAGCTTTAAGTCTCAATATGTGTATATATAGCTCAAATTGAGTAAACCAGATTGTCCTCACTCACTTTCTTTCACACAAGATCATTTTTATTCCTGTTTACGAAGATGTGTCGTACAGCTCCGGGTGTCCACATACAGCGATGATGATTTTGTCCTCTGTTGTTTTGTTTATCTGCCTCAGCTCTCTCTGTCATAATCATGTCACTAAAGCAAGCTTCTGATTGGTTAATGTGGCACAACTATCCGGCAAAGTTCAGATATTTCTACTTGCATCAAATGCCGATACGCTCAATTCGCACCATGTCATTTTATGCTCCCTCATTCACGCAAATCGAGTCTTTGCACTGATTAAACATATAAATCACTCACGCTTAACTCTTCATTGGCGTCTGATATGAACGCACAGACGATGTGTTAATGTGTGTGCAGGCTCCTCGATGCCTATGGACAGACGCCAGTTCAGCACAGCTAAAAGATCTCTGCCCGTCTCCAAACCTTCAGCTGCCATCGGCCTGCTGCCAGGTAACTTTCAAGCGCACACCACTTTTCGTTTGTTTACTGTGTAGCTTTGTACAAGTCTCACAGGTTTCGCACGACAACCAAGTCATCATTAAAACGACATAAATGATGAGAGTAATGTTTTCTTCATCTGGTTTCTCTTTCAGCCGCTTCTGGGTCCGTAGGTGCATCGGTGAAGCCCCAGACGTCCTCGTTCTTCAGTCAGACACCTGGCCATCTGTTTGCTCAGTCCACTCAGAGCGAACTCAAAGCGGAGCCGTCGACATCCACGGGTGACCCTTGGACGTTCCTCAGCACCTTGACGGTGGACCCTCATCCCAAAGCCGTGCCAGTGAGCGCCGCTCCCACCGCACTCACTCAAGACTTCCCCACCGTTAACCTGTCTGACCTACACGACTTTCCCTTCAGTAACTTCACCGCAAAGTCACAGGATCAGAATAACGCCGGAGGCGATGTCGTCGGGTGCGCAGTTTCTCAAAGCGTGCAGAACTCGTTCGGCGGACCCTTCTTAGATGACGAGTTTCCGGAGTTCCCGAGCTTCTCGGAAGCGCAAGGCACAGACGTCGATAACATTAACATCGATGAGATTCAGGAGCTTCTGGGTCAAAGTGGACTTTCTGCTGAAGGAATTGGGAATTCAGTTATGGGAAAGTCTGCGGGCCACGTCTCCGCATCCGGCGCGCCGGATCACTCGGAAAACAACTCCACCTGGATGACTTTTCCACTGAGCATCGCTAACCTCATACGAAACGAGAACATGATTGACAGTTCGCCGGCTCCGCCTACTGCGTCCGCCGTGCTCGAGGACCTTGAGGTGATCAGTTCGATGGATGAGGATCGTCTCATGTCAATCTTAAACGGCAACTCCCAATTGGGATTTCTGCCTGGACATCCGAGCTAAATGTTGAAGCACGTCGTCTTCATTTTATACCCTGTCATGTTCCTCCTCAATAATCTTTGTTTTACAGAAGCATGACGTTAAAAAGTCACATAACCGAACTGAAAGACTACACCTGCGGTTGTATCAAGCTTTACATGGACAGGTAGCTTTTACCTGTTAGAAATTTTGGGGGGCGGTAAGCGGTCTATCTTTACTTGGTGCCTTAACAAGTTTAAACTAACTCACCCTTTTATATCAATCTATACACTATCACTCCTGACGATATTATGAGATGAAAGAGTGAAATGTTGATTCAAAAACATTAAAGATTAAAAGAATCCTCTTGACATTCAGACTCAACGCCCACAGTCTGACAAATACTAAACAGCGCAGCCGATCACGGTTCTGTTTCATAGAAAATTCTTTTGCACTATTGCCAAACATATAAAATATAGCTTCAATTGAGCTATAGAGAATCTCATCCTGACTGATTCTTTGGTCGGGTCCAGCGGAAACAGCGTCTATTTAAAAATGACAATGACTTTCACAGTGACTGTTTTTACAAATGAAACTGTAAGGGGTTTTTATTTGGTGTGGGCTCTACGTTCGCTGTATATATCTGACAGAAGATTAGATTTAGATGTTTTATTTTAAAAGTGGTTGTAACTAGCGTTGCAAAGGGGCGGAAAGTTCATTAGGGTAGAAATTGCATTAAATCTTGTTTATACAAAATTGTGCTGCAGGATTTTTTTAACTACATTTAAGTTCTCTGTTATAGGCAAATCTGAAATTTCCCATATATTCCCAGTAAATTTCGATGGAAAGTTTCTATGAATTTTGCAACCCTATGTGGAACAGCCAGGTCTATAGTGCCGGTGTGATATTGAATGTATAAAGGTCATTAGAAATGGAGATGTAATCCTCTTTTAACGTTACTGATCAAGACCTGACTGACATTCTCTCTGTTATTATTATTATATTGTGTCAGCAGCACACGCTTGATCTTTTAGTCTCGCTTTTCTCATAAAGTTTAATGTACATTTGCTGATAAAGGTGTAGCCTGTTAAACTCTCTGCTTTGCTCCATAAGTGTGCATTGTTTGTTGATGATGAATTCAGTAATGTTTTATATCGAGTACACAACAGTAAAGAATGAAGGGAAATCTCCTGTATGGCCACAGTTGCATGAAGATTAATAACACAAGCACAACTGAGAGAAAAATCACTATGACTGTTGTGTGTTGTATTTTTATGTGCAGTTGTCATGATGTTAAAGCTCAATGCGTTTTTATTTCCATTTGCAGCCGGTGACTTCTTTTTCAAGGGCGCACGATGCAAAGCTCATCACAACATGTATTTATCCCATCATGTCAAAATATGTGTTCGTCACATCATGTGAAGCTATGTGCATCATGTCAAAATACATGCCTGCTGCTACAGATGCTTTGAAGGGGTTTATGATAAAAAGAGACGTTCACATTTGCCAGTTACTCACTTAATCTAATGTGTAATCAGAGTTTAGGGTCAAGTTAGTGTTTTGTGTCTCTTTTATCATAAACTCGTGTGCAGCAGGCACTTATTTTGAATTCACGCTCCAGTAAGAAAAGTCACCGGCCGCCAGTCTTTATTCTTCACCACGTGTGCCTTTCTCATTTCCGTTTATTTGCTCTCAACTGATAAACAATTCAAACTGATTTCTGTACAATATTCATTTATTTTCCTTTGATCGTCATTACTATCGACTATTTATGAGTTAATCCAGATTTAAATGTTTTTGACAGAGTAAACCTGTGTCAGATTAAACAACTTTATTGTGCCTCTTATGTACACTTTTGTACAATTAATCGAGCTGTAATAATAAATGATACACGTTCAATGATTTGAACATTGCTCTTTTATTTATGTTTATTAACATAATCTGGATGAACAACAACAAAAATAACGTTTTGTATAGGGCTGCATAACAACTAATCGCTTGCAGAATAAAAGTTTTTGTTTAAATCGTGTGTTTGTAATAATTCTGTATATATAAATACACACACGCATGTGTATATTTAAGATATATTAACATGGGTATACACATTTTTAGATTTACATTATATAAAAATACTTAATATATACACATTTTTTCTTAACACATTACACATGCATGTGTGTGTATTTATATATACAGAATTACTACACACAAAAACTTTTATTCTGCAATCAATTAGTTGTTACGCAGTCCTACAATAAAGAAATGAGGCATTTTAAAGCCCTTAACTTTAAAGTATTGGTCAGCATGCAATTCCGTGTGATCTTTCATCTTCATCATCATTAGGTTACTGTAATAAAACAGCGCGTCCTGCGATTGACAAACGAAAACAAACGCGTTTTGAGGATTTTCCAGCTCTGCTCCTCACGAGCTTCATCATCTGTCAGACTGCTGAGAGTCTTCATCACTTTTGGGAGGACATCATCACAGGTGATCTTCATCTAAGTGACTTCGAGATTGGTGACCCTGTTAATGATGTGGGATCGCCGTGGCACGCTCTCCAGATCAAACATGCTCTCGTAGATGGTCGGACAGAGTTTCCAGCGGTTCTTCCGGTAGATTCCCAAATACGAGTAGACGTCGGGTTTGTAGTAGAGCGCGCACTTGACTCCCGCCGCACGGATGGCCGCGTCCAACCGCATCACCTCTTCTTCGTCGGTAAAGTTCCTGTTGTAAACACAGATCACGTGCTTCTCATCAGATTTGGGATTTCTCGGACTCACTTTAGCAGACGAGATCTTGCCGTCGACCGTGGACCTGGCGATGCACTCCCAGGCGCGGTCCACTTTGAAGCCGGTGTCCAAATGCATGAGCCACTTGCCCACCAGCACGTTATGGTTCAACGCGAGCTCCTTGATGGTGTGAAACGTGATGCTCCGGCCGCTGTTCAGCAGCGTTTCCCAGCTCTCCTGGAGACCATCGACGTCCGCCGTGTCCTTCCAGGAGTCCGGCCCCCGTACGGAGATCCAGCCCACCGGTCCGGACCCTCCCTCCTCGTCCCCATAGCGCAGGACCTGCGAGGGTCTGTTGGTCTCTAACCAGGCGTTGAATTCAGCTCTGGGGGTTTTCCGGGCATCGAATACGATCCACGGGTCCATGTCTGCGGCCATCGACTCGGCAGCGTAGTCCTCTGCGGAGAAAACCTCGGAGCGGTCAGCCGGGCCTGCGAGCTCCTCGTCTGCCATAGCGCAGAATCAAGCGAGTTTCTCTGAAATGTCAAACGACAGCGCAAAGAAACAGTTAATAGTGAAACTAACCTAACTTACATGACTCGATAAAACCGCTTGACTGGGGTTGAAGACATTAAAGGCTTATAAACAATCTGTTTGTTGTCTTTATTATTCATCGATGCATATATATGTATGTGTGTGTGTGTATGTTTACGTTAGCTGTTCAGGTTTTAATCATCACGCAGTGTCTGATATTACACAACACCACAAACCCATATATTGTCATTTCTTTAGCGATACTCGGTCGTGATTTATAAACGAATGTGTTAAGTTCTCACTCTGACTGAGAGGCGCTTCTCTGGTAAAACTCTGCTGAGTCACAAAAACTGAACTCGTGTCGTGTCGAGCGCGTCCACCTCACCACTTCTTCTTCTTCTTCTTCTTTCACTTTTTAATGGCGGTTGGCAAACCCACTCAAAGGGGAAATTCCGACACCTACTGGACTGGAGTGTGATGCATGCTTTTGAGTATATTTATAATAGAAAAAGAAAATAAAGAAAAAAGATAAAATTTTTCCACAATTAAACACTTAATGTAATTATGAATTATTAGAAAGTAATAGAAATTGAAGATCTCATAATGAAATGTTTCTTTTTCTTGCGTTTTAATGGTGGTTGACAATAACTTTTAGGTGCTGTACCGCCACCTACTGCATGGTCAAGACGTATATCTACCCTGTATTCTTTTATAAAATTGTTCACAGAATATCTGCTGTGAACGAAACACTGGAGTGTTTTCTGGACATTAATAACAAATGCTCCTTTAATTGTGAAAAAGAGAATATTGCACACTTATTTCATAAATGTTCCTGCTCATCCTTCTTTTGGTATAAGATGTCAAAAAAATGTTAGTGTTAAAGGGGACATAGAAATCATATTTTTTCCATGTTTAAGTGCTATGATTGGGTCCCCAGTGCTTCTATCAACCTAGAAAATGTGTAGAAGATCAACACAGTAACTTAGTTTTGGTAAACTCTCTTCTCTGCAAATATGTAAAAAATGTGCTGTGATGTCAGGAGGGGATCTTATTATAATAATACTGCCCCTTAATCATCCAGCATGCAGAGATAAACTCATTTGGATTTTAAAGGACACACCCAAAAACAGCACATTTTTGCACACACCTACAAAGTGTCAATTTTAACATGTTATAATAAATGATCTGTGGTGTATTTTGATCTAAAACTTCACATATGTATTCTGGAGACACCAAAGATTTAACTGACATCTTAAAATTTCTTGGGAAATGTCCCCTTTAAATTGAAATGCAATCTAACTTAAATGTGTCTTGTAGTTTATTCAGATAAATATGACTTTTCCAAAGGAACGTTTTTGTTATTGATTTGTTTTTGCTTTTAAGGAAATTTTATATTCACCAGGACACATGAAGTGACTATTTTGCTATAGTATATTTAGAATCTATAAAGTGAAAGAACGTAAAAAGCCTAGAAAACTGTTTGTCTTTTAAATGAATTTAATCTATGTTTGTAATGCCGCTCCCTGCTGCCCTTCTTTTATTGAATATTTTTGTACATTATGTGAAAATATTTATATAATGGTTTCTTATGTAAATTATTGAACTACACTTTGTTTTGTTATTTGGAAGACTGTTTATTTGATTTTGTATCTTATATTTGTTATTAATGTAATAAAAATAAAAATAAATGAAAATATATATCTTCTCTGCTTTCTTCCGGTTTGTTTGTCGCAATTCGAACTTTATTTAAACCAGCGTGACGTCAGCGCGCGACCGGCGCTCGTCGTAAAGCAGCGAAAAGTGGCGCAGGGATTCACATCAACAGACTGCGATCAATGGCGGCGCTTTAAAGTCTCCGGTGCCGTATCACGCGACTTCTTCTTCTGTTGTGATCACGTTTAACAGCTGACTGACGAAACCGAGCACGAGCTGCCGGTACTGCGGTACTGCTCTGTTTCTCCGCCGATATGCCGAGCAAGAAGAAGAAATACAACTCCAGATTCCCCCCGGTGAGATGCGTGTATTTAGCTCCATACACGAGTCTTTAGCTTTATGCACGAGTCTTTAGCGTGTCGTTGTGTTTCTATGTGAGCATTAAAACGATGTTTTGTGAGATTCAAGTGAAAACACACACCCACCCACATCAGTAACACTCAGTCAGTTAGCCGCTAGCATGCTAACACGAGTATTGTGTCTGATCGTTTAGCTGTAATCATATATTTAATCAATTAAAATTAATCAGTTTATGACGTCAGATGGTGCAATGGATGATATTTTCTCAAGTATCAGAAATTAGTTTAATAACTGAGGCTAAAGACTTCAGCATGAGGATGTTAGCATGAATGCTAATGTATGTGTGTGTGTGAGTCTGTTTGTGTGTTTCTGTCTTTGTGTGTCCTGCAGAATGAAGATAGGATTTAAGATGATGTGATTGAAGTTTGTGCAGTCGTTGTTTTGTACGATCAGACCTAACATCAAGTTTTAAAGCAGTTCACGTCCTGTTTTCACAAGATCTCTCCAGCCCTAATATGAGTTACAGTTTACAGATCTTTTGGATTCAGTGTTTGTGTTGATCCTTGTGTTGAACACATCTGCTGATAACATGTAAATAAACAAACACGCAGCTCAATAAATTCCTGTCAAGTTTGGACTCTTCAGATCAGTTAAGGGTTTGCTGTACGGTCACACCCAAAACAAACACATGTACATCTGTTGACATCTAAAGAGAAACCTCACGTGTTTTATAAAGAAAATCATGCACTGTTTGTGTTTCTGTCATTGTGTTTTGCAGGCCAGAATTAAGAAAATCATGCAGACAGATGAAGAGATCGGCAAAGTCGCTGCTGCAGTTCCAGTTATTATCTGTATCCTCCAAATCTGTGTCCAGTCATCTTGTGTATGATACAGTGTGTCCTAAATAGAGATGGCTTAGGATCCCATGACTGATCATTTACCAAATAATGCCTAGAGAAGAGTCACGTTTTAAATAAGAAAAATAGCCTAATTCATTGGTTATTTTCGAGCATGATGTTAATGGTCTAATCAGATTCAATGGATTGTGCTAAACTATGTTAGTGGTACCTCCAGACCCGGAGATCAGCTGAATGGAGTCCAAAATGGTAAAACTCAATTATTTAACTCGAGGGGAGCTGGAAAATGAGCATATTTTCAAAAAAAAGTGTAGTGTCCCTTTAAGATTATGTGAATGGATTTATTTTCAGATGGTCATTTAGCATCATGATAGAAGTTTCATGATGATTAGTGGGAGGAGTCTGATGGGGGCGGCGTGTCATTTAACATCTTTCCTTGATTTTGAATCAAGCTCGTGCTCTTGAGCTTTTCCTGGAGTCTCTGTTGACAAAAGCCTGTCATGTCACCCAGTCACGCAATGCCAAAACCATGACGACATCACACCTGTAAGTCACATGACTCCTGTTAACAAACAGTGCAGGTTCATATAAGCTTCATGTCTCTTTTCCGTGTGTGTGTGTGTGTGTGTGTGTGTGTGTGTGTGTGTGTGTGTGTGTAGAAAGCAGTGTATTGAATTGGAGCAACAGTTTGACTTCCTGAAGGATCTGGTCGCCACGGTGCCCGACATGCAGGGGGAGGGAGAGGAAAACCACGCGGAGGGGGCCGAAAAGATCCCACGCCGGTCAGATTCCAGTCCCTCAGTCCATACTGATTCCCGTTCAGTCCATCTCTACTGTATACTGTGTCTATCTGTAAGAAACTGAAGTGTGTTGTGTGTGGTTTTAGAGGTCGTAAGCCTGGCTCAGGGCGCAAGAATGGTGGCACAAGAGCGAAGGGCAAAGACAAGAAACTGTCTGGAACCGAGTCAGAACAAGAGGTAAATACTTTTGATTTCTTAGTTCCTTATGTTCAGATGATTACAAACCTCTCAATTATGCGATGTGGATGACCTTTGACCTTTATTAAAATGTGCAGTTTGCAGCAGAGCACATTGCGTCGAAATAACGTATCCCACAATGCTATGCACTTGACCTTTCATTTCCCACAGAGTCGGCTCGTGAGAGTCATGGATCTGTTGGACGACACCATAGAGAATTTAACCAAAGTTTTAATAGCAAATGAAATGTGTTTGCTGTGTTCAACTCATTTGCTGTGTATGCAGATTATAATGTGGAAGTGTCAGTTTCAGGGTTCACACTTTGATCTCTGTGTTTCATCACTGGCGCTACACAAAAATCTGACTGAAATCACCCTCCACACCGTACTGTATAGTAGGTGAACATCAGTAGTGTGTGAGGCGAGTAGTATGTCATAGTATTCTTAAAACACTTCCCGGTTGATCTACTGCTTTTAAAGTGTGCATTTAATTGATGCGTTACTATCCTTAGAGACAACCCCATCTGAGGAGACGTCATGTTAAAAAAATAAATGAAATGAAAATATCAGATGTCTACGAACCGGCGGCTCTTTAAGTGAATTAGGTACCAGAAATGTATTCCTCATGATTTAATTATACTTGTCAAACAACCCGTATGTAAATTGTGGTCGTGGTTGTTGTGATTACATCATAGGTCAATGGACAAACGGGTCACATGACATGAAAACATGGCGGATACAGTATGTCTGAAATATATTCATACTGCACTCACACATACTATATACAACATATAAAGCTATAGATACTTCATTTAGTTCACACACTAGTACACGATTTCAGACGCAGCTAGAGTTTTTTTTATTTTATATTTCCTGCTTCGCTTTGCTCATTTCATCACATTGTCTCTTGGATAGAAAAAGTGTTCAGGCAGATCATTATTTCATGTTTGCTTGGTTAAGTAGTCATCTTATAACTGTTCTGTTATGTGTTGATGTGTCTGCTGACTGGATCTGGGCTGAGTTTTTCAAAAGCATCGTAAAGCTAGTAGATTGAAAAAAAGTAATCTTCCACTCGCTTCCCAAAGGCATCCTAACTTAACTAACACTTGAAAATCTCTGTAGATCTACGAGTGCTCTGGACTAATAATCCCAAATCCCTATCATAAGTGACCGAGTCACCTGCAGGACAATCGGCAAATTGCACCTAAACTTTACAATAAACATTTTGCAAAAATAAACGTTTGTTAAGTATCTCTTAGAAATCACTCTTAACTCATTACCCGCCAGCAAAATGCCTTCCAGGAAAATGTTCTTCTTTAAATATATAAACATACAAATATATTAAATGAAAGAACAGACCTTCTGCTTTCCAAACAATCAACAAACAAATCGGTTTATTATAAAATAATTTTGTTAGAGATCAGATTCAGAACAATTATCAAAACCTAGTGTGACAGAGTTTAAAATGGTGTTAAATGAGTTTTTGCTTCAGTTTTTTATAAATTGGGTGAGAGCGCCAAAACTCGTCATTGGCTGTGAAATGTTTTTTCTTAATTGAGGAGATCAATGGCGAGGAAAGAGTTAAGTGCTAAGTTAAATTGGTATCCGGAAACACAGCCCTGATCTTTTTTCCATGATATTTTTATCAAATTTTGTAAAATGAAAGGTCAATGCAAGCTCAAGATATATAATCTGACTGATATAGTATTGTGCACTGCACATTGTATCAAATATAAGATTGTGTAGGGAATTTTGTGCGTACAGAGAGTTGACATAACGTACCTTACACTGATATATATTCATTTGAGAATGAGTCTGATATCTGTTGTCAGGATGAGTCTGATGACAGTGAGTCTGATGTAGAAGATGAAGAGCACACCAGCACTGGACTCTTCCCCAGGTACATTTACATCCTCATCTCATCCTGAAGTTATGCTTTATTAAAAAAATCTCCCATTCAGATTTCATTTTACCTCTTGAATTGCATAAAAAAAGTTCATGTCGTACAGTACAACAGACAGGTTTATCTGGTCTAATGATGTCGTTGTGCTTCTGTTGTGTTCTTTAATTGTGCAGTTTTTATAAACTCTCTACAGTCAGTCACAAATAAAATGACTCGTGTTAAAATGACGTGACGTGTTTTAAACTACTTCTTTTCTGTCTCTTCCCCAGTCCAGATATGCCTCCTCAGTACATGCCCATCGGGGCACAGCCGGGTGTCCACGCCATGCCCGTGACATCGTTTGCCGCTCGCTCGTCACTGATGGCGATGGCCCCGCCCCCTCCCGCACCCCTGCCGCAGAAGAACGAAGACGACGATGAAGATTACGACTCTTAGCTTTTTCGGAATTTTACATTTCTTTTCTTCAGTTCTTTTGGCTGCGTCAGATAAGAGGAAGTGTTATTACAAACGAACAGTCGCGAATAGCCAAGAGAAGTTTGTAGCTATCGCGCAGCCGCGTCACGAGAAGACGAATCGGTTCAATATTAGCTGTTTTAATTTTTTTTAACTCTTATTTTATTGTCGAGGAACAGGTTCTTGTTGTTTTATGGAAATTGGCACCTCGTGATTCCAGTCAAAAAAACGTTTTGTAGAATGAGCCGTGGTTTTGTAGATTTACCCCGATACTTTTTTGCACTTTTTTTTTTGTTTTTCCATGTTTTCCTTCAAACCGTTGTTGGTTTCATCCGTGTCACGTGAGCAATCTCCCCGCTCTTTGTTTTTCACGTTAACTTAAACAAAACCTCCAGGAATCGAGGGTCACTCATAGGAGAGGTTTGCTTTCGTTTTATTGGCAGATGTGACCGAGGCGTCATTGGTGGATCTCTGAATTGTTCTGCAAGAGAAATGAAACGAGATATAGACTGTTTTGGTTTTGTGAATATATAGTTTTGTTTTGTTTGTGTTGTCTTTTTAAAGCTAGTTTTACGATTCCAGGTTTTCTCTGGGCTCTCGGCATCGAACTGTGCAATTCTGCTCTCACTCAGTGGCACAAAACCCAATTCATATTTTTTTGCTTTTCTTCTGTTTATTGGATAGAAAGTCTTTGTTTATCAGAGGTTAAACCTGTTTGACAGCGAGTTGTCCTGCTTTGTTTTGGATGAGGATGTTTTAAAAGGTTTTTTTTTTTGTTCAAAAAAATCATAATTGCTCCAGGATATGATGCACATTTCTATAAATAAGTTTCCTCTTCTTTTATAACTTTTAGACTCTTTTTAATGTTTGTTGTGAAGTTGAAGAGAAATTCGACACATGGCTTGCTCTTGTCTAAATGTGTACAGTCAGGCTGTATGTTCACTTTTAACATTCTCTTGATTTTGTACGAGTGAAATAAAACTTGAGGTTTCAGTATTTTGCTCCTTTAATGCAGTTTACTCATGTGAGATCCAGTTGTTTCTGTGTTCTTCATCTCAAATTACCAACTTTTAAGGGGGACATATCATGAAAATCTGACTTCATGTTTAAGTGCTATAATTGGGTCCCCCGTGCTTCTATCAACCTAGAAAATGTGAAAAAGATCAACCCAGTAACTTTTTTAACCAGTTTTGGTAAACCATTTTCTACAAGCATGTGAAATTTGGCTCCCCTTGTGATGTCAGAAGGGGATCTTATTATAATAATACCGCCACTTATTCTGACACGAAAATAATTGACAGCACAATTGAATATAATTTCAACAAACTATCGTTATGGCGATCAGGGCCGTGCACAAGGGGGTGCCTCTCTGCCCTAATCGGTTGAGGTGTCAAAAAAGGGCACTGATTTATTTTAAGAAATGTCAGTGCAAGATGTTTTCAGTTTTGACAGCTCTTACATTTATTTTAGTCTAGGATTAGTCTAATCCCTGTCTGGGAAACCACCCTGACAGATGTCTGTTTTTGGATGGTTTTAATTCATTATAAATTTGTTTAAAGTGCATTCTGCATAATCATTTTTCAAAGTATTGAAGTATCTTTTGACATTTTTATTTCATTTAAATAGAATAACATCCACACTGCCATATAAATGTTGAAGGTAAAATAAAATTTGTAAACATCTTGACTCTATCGGAAAAATTAAACAATAATTGGGAACGCGGTGTAGAGTCAACAGGACGCGCTTGTAATCGATTGTATGTCTGCTCATTAATTCAATTAATTGAAGTGTTAAATGGACCTTTTGCCAAAATACAAAAAGAACAAATTCATTATTTTTTGTGTATGATATTTTTTCTATCATATTTGATTCATCTTTATGGATTTTTTTTACCACAACAATGATTGATTTAAAAATAATAATGAATATTTTCATGACATATGCAACATTTTCTCATTGTTGCTATATGAGCTGTCTTCAATAAGCACTACAGTCTATTCCCTGCTAAAACCAATAGACACCATCACAGATATTCTGTTGGTTTTATTGGGAATTTTATTGGTTCTAATGGAATATGGCCCAAAACACACTACAGTATAATGGTTTTAATGTTAAAATCTAATGGTTCCTATTGGTGTTTTAATGGAAACCATTAGAATTTTCTGTAATGGTTTTATTGTTGTTTTTTTCAGTAGGGTCCTCCTCCTCATCATCTTTCTCTACCTAATCAAGGTCACTTAAATTGCTATCATGCTAATAACATCTTTATATTTAGACAGAGTCACAAGAATCGTTTACATTGTAACATCCAAATGTTTAGCGAGATATTAACATGTATATAACAAATCTGATAAAAACATCTACATACAATAAAAAAAGACTGAGTGTATGAGATAAACCTTTAATTAGTTTAAATTGACAATGCAGATTGCATCATGAAATTAATGACAATGATGAAATGAGTGTATTTACAGATATTTTAGCATGTAAACCTACTGTATTATATATTTGATAAACATAATTTTAATATAAATAGGACACGATATAGTAGTTACTTTCTTATATTGAAATGTTTGTAACAATATAAAAACAAGTTATATTTTTCTCAAAATAGGAAGATTTCTTGGGAGTCACTAAGCGAAGGCAGACATTTTGGATTTAACATTCAACCCCCCCCCCATCTTACAATTCACAGATCATCCATCAGAGGGCAGAAGACACGTGCCAGATTATATACAACAGGTTTGTTTCTCAATTCTGTACACATACAACATTTAAATACAAGACGAATCAAAGGGATTACAGAGTATACAAATAAAGCCTACACTTTACAAACAAACGGGGCTAAATAGCACTTAAAGTGCACTAGTTCGTAGGGGAACCATTTTAGTTCCATATAGCACCTATGTAATACCTGTGTAGAACCATATTGTGCTATATAGAACCAGATCTGGTGCTATAGTGGTGCTATATATCATCCCCGGATGGTTCTTCATAGGTGTTTTACAGGTAGTGTAGTAGTGTATGTTTGTATGTAATGTAAATGTATGTTATTGTGTGTATCTTGTAATATGAGTGAAATGTGTTATTTTGTTGTAGGACCCCCTTGAAAAAGAGATGATGCATCTCAAGGGGCTATCCTAAAATAAATAAATAAATAAAAGGTGCTATATAGCACTAAAATGGTTCCCCTATGATTACGAGCTTTTTTTGAGTGTATTATACAATCTTATATGTACTACACAAATATGCAAATTAGTTTTTAGGTTTCTATATAAAATTCACATATGTGTAAGAAAGAAAGAGTGTTCTTTAAACATTTACATTTATGAATGTAATATTTGTCAAAAAAGTAATAAATAATAAATCGAATTATGTTATTTTACCACATTATTTTTACACATCAGTTTAAGACAAATAGATTCATAAATCGGCTAAATACAACAACAGATTATAAACAAAACTGGTAAAATTTTGTGGTTGTCTTCAGCGTTAGTGTTTACTAGCATTATTTTGTTTAACTTAACTTACTTTATAAAATGTAAAAATATTAAAAGCGTAAATGTAAATACTGAAGCCTTTGACTATTTAAATATATTGGGTGAAAATATAGATTCGGTCATTTCAAGTATTTTTAGTGTGTAAAAGTGTCCCAAATTCTCTGGACAAAAATGTTTTAAATATATGCTAAATCCATTTTAAATAAATTTTAATTTCATATATATTTAAAGTATATATTTGCAGTTGAGCAGTTTAAATTTCACCTTTTTAAACTTGTTACAGTTTTTCTTCCAATGTGATGTTAATATAAATGCTTTAAAATATATTTCAAAATATGCAGAGAGTGGCCAAAAATATTTTTCAGTATATATATATATTTAGGGGATTTTTCGTATATGTTAAAAATATTTATGCCGTATGGGACCTGAAATAATTCCGAATAATTTGTTGCGCGCGCACATTGTCCAGGAGAGGGAGGAGTCATGTGATTCTCTTCCTGTCCCACCCACTGTCTACCGGACAGACGGGAAAAGTTCACGGTAAACGGGAACACAGCGACAGCGAGCACAGCGAGTTTCCGCGACGCGCGAGCAAACGCAATCAACCTCGAAACGTTTAAGTAACGCGGCGCTGTTAAAACATCGCGACGCGATCACCCGAGCGGCGCGCGCGCGTCTCTTCCTGTTCTGGAATCTGCTGGCAGTAAAAGTTTGTCTGAATAAAGCCGAGCAGAACTTGAACAACATCTGAAAGAAGATTGACGATGATCGATTCGGAAAGAGAAACCAGACGAAGCGTTTAACGCGATGTGAGTAGATTTCTGTGCGCGTTCATGTTCAGCTTTCATGCGCTTTTCCTGCTATTCTTCTGGTGTGAGCGCTTCCTGCTCAAAAACCACAGCAAACGCGCGCGCACACACACACACACACACAACAGCTAAAAATACTGAGACTCTCTTCAACTCTTCTCATTTTCTCACAATCGAGCTTCAGCTTGTTCAAGTGTTTAGATGACGGTGACAGCGAAACGTCAAAGTGACGTCAGGTCACAGGTCTAAGTGAATGGAGTCACACAAGAGTGTCCGTCCACCCTCAAGGGTCCATCCCAAATCCATCCTTTGTGTCCTGACGGAGACTCGTGTCTGATGGAGACACGCTCGCAGGTGATGATCAGAGATCTGAGGGCAGGACGACGTTCATCATCCCGCTAACTCGGACGCAATCGGCATTAAAGCCTCGTGGAGCTCCATGGAGCCGCTGAAGAACATCTTCTCCCGTGGCCCGCTGTCCACGTGGAAAAGTCTGGATCAGAACCAGAAGGGAAACTTCACCAACCCCATCTGGACGGCTCTGTTCGACTACGAGGCTTCTGGAAAAGACGAGCTGACGCTTCGTAAAGGCGACCTGGTGGAGGTCCTGTCTCTGGATTCGGAGATATCCGGTGACGAAGGATGGTGGGCGGGAAAGGTCAACAACAAAGTGGGAATCTTCCCCTCCAACTACGTCTCCTTCAAACCCAGCGGTTACAACAAGCTGCCGGGCGCCGACGTGGTCCGGGACCTGAGCACGGCCGTGGTGAGCGGCGAGTTGGAGCCCAGAGCGGTGGATTTCAGCGAGCTGAGCTTGGAAGAGGTGATCGGGGTCGGGGGCTTCGGCAAGGTTTACCGGGGCACGTGGAAGGGGGAGCTGGTGGCCGTCAAAGCGGCCCGTCAGGACCCGGACGAGGACATCAGCGTCACGGCCCAGAACGTGCAGAACGAAGGAAGGCTCTTCGCCATGCTCAAGCACCCCAACATCATCATGCTCAAAGGGGTTTGCCTGCAGGAACCTAACCTGTGTCTGATCATGGAGTACGCGTCGGGCGGGCCGCTGAGTCGAGCCCTGGCCGGCCGCCGGATCCCTCCGCACGTTTTGGTGAACTGGGCGGTCCAGATTGCCCGAGGAATGCTGTATCTTCACAACGAGGCCATCGTACCCGTCATCCACCGTGATCTCAAATCAAACAACAGTAAGTTCAGCTCTTGCTCATTTATTGCTGTCAGTGGTGTAGAGGGGCTCTGTGTGGACTGGATGAGTGAGTTAGGGTTCATCTCAAAAATCTCAACAAGACACACAAATGTAGAACAAACACATTCATCCATTCATTCATTTGGACGACTCTAGTCTTACTGTGTTATTAAGTCTTTATCAGATGTGTGCCTGCAAAACTCTGCTGTCTGTTATTCAAACTAATCTCTCTTACTAGTTATGTATGTGTACAATATAGGGGTGGGCGATATGACCAAAATCTTCTATCACGATAGGATTAATTTTATATCATGATAACGATATGTATCACGGTAGAGTTTTTTTTATGTTTTAATAAGGTTTAAATCTTTAATACCATAGAAATGTTCATAATTCTCACAAAAACATATACAAGCATAGAAAGAAGATAAATACAAATAAAACTCAAGCTCTCTGAAGATAAACAGTGAATGATATGAGAATGATAATAAATAATTATGCATGTATGTATAGGCCTATATATATTTTTATTTAAGGTAGAAAAGTGATTTAATCAGGAGCAGTGAGAGATTTCCTCTCAATGCTGTTTGATTAACACGAGTGACAGACAGGAGCAAAATTAGGTAACTTCCCCTTTAAGACCAAAGTCCCTCTCCAAAACACTGTTACACATACACTGTTACACATGCGCTTTGTCTTTTAGCTGTTTACTTTCTCTTAAGACCTAACTGGTCGTGTTTATGAGGATGCTTGCAAAGACGGGAATTTTGACGCATATGTGTATTTAAGGCCAATAAAGCGGAAAATGCTCACGAGCTTAATGAGCAGCGGTCGCGCGACTTGCGCGCTCCTCACAGACAGAAAGAGAGCAGCTGTTGCGCGACTTGTCCGCTCCTGACACACATAAAGAACGCACGCATACAGATCTGCTGTCTGTGTTTCAATGGCTTAAAATAGCTTGTTTTAAAACTGCAGTGCTTAAATATGTGTACAAACGTTACGTTTTCTCGAGCACGCACACAGGAGCGTGACGTGAGTGCGTAACCTCGATAGAAACGATAGTCCAAAATCTCTACCGGTTGACAAATTTCTACCGGTTAATTATGTCTACCGGTTTATCGCCCACCCCTAGTACAATACTAGTTGACTGTTTTGAGACGCTGATATAAAGAAAGCCGTATGGATGATATAACACACATTACATTGCAGTGAATAAGAAACAAACAGAAACTACATAAACATTTCTTATGCACAACATTTATAAATAACCATTTTAAAGTAGATTGTTTGAATCAGTGTGTTGTTGTGTGTGACACACATAAGAAGTGAATAATGATTGGTCATCTTACAAATTTAATTAAGAGAAATTGAATGGCTGATTGAAAAGATTTTTCTGCAGATAATAAAACAAAACGAAATATTTGCCTATACATTGAATTCATTCCACAGATTTCACCCTGAGAAGTCTGCAGTGATGGTTTGGATCAAGTCGAATATTTTTTTGTGTTATTTGGTAACGCTCTCTTGCTCTGAGAAAACGGCCTGTTTGTGGATGAGATTTCCATGGCTTGGGATTGAGAGGATTGTTGCTTGCTGAATATCAGATGATTTACACATGGGTCAAAGGTCATATTAGGTCGCAGGCTGTTGATTATATCACATCAGGTTTATTTCCATGTATAAACTTTTCTAATAGTTCTGTCCCGGTAAACATTGTTTTGGTCCACGTGGGGCACGGAGCGCTTTGATATTCCCTCTTCAGCCGATGGATCTCAATAACTGTTCCTCTGGTCATAGTGATATTGACGGATAATCCAAGAGTTTAGCTGTTAGTTTGCTGTGTAACAGGTGGATAGACTCACATCTTTCAGTATAACTAAAACAGTTTTTATCTCTCTGGATTAAATAATGTGTTAACTAGAGTGAATGAAATCTTACTGCTTTTAAAAACCCACAACATCACAGCAGTTTGATTTATTTATATGACAGAAGCACAATATAGAAATATCTGTGAAGTTAGCATTCAAACTGCTTATCATTATGACATTATTTACTTCTCTCTGTTACACTTTTACTCTTCTCTCATTAGGTATCCCATGATCCTCCACGTTCAGTCTGTCTGTTAGGCTGGAAATCACCTCTGTTGCATAAAACAAACTTATTAATGCGCCTCACAAAACTCAACCCAAAGCGACATAATCCACTCGCTGTAGTTTGTGATCTTATCTCATTCTGTCTCTCTCTCTTTCTCATTCTCTCTCTCTCTCTCTCTCTCTCATTCGCTCTCTCTCTCTCTCTTTCTCTCTCTCTCTCTTTCTCTCTCTCTTTGTCCCAGACCTGCCCTCACTTGTCTCCTGAGCGGTGTTGTTCCAGATCGCAACATCCTGTGTTTTTCTTTCTTCTTCTTTCAGGCAGTTCAGTTCATTTTTGGCTTCCCACTCATTTTCTCTTAAGGCAGTTTTTTTTCTTTCAGCGAGATTCTTCAGTGTCTGATCTGTGGTTTAATGTGAAGCCATTCTTCAGTAGAGATCTACAGATGTGTTTGAACTCTATAGGTGTGACCTGCTGAGAATGATTTTCTTTCTCAGAACTTTAATTGACAGCATTTAGGCTACAGACAAAAAACACTTGCTTAATAAAAAACTTAATTTTTTTATTGAACATTGCACTTTCAACCAAACTGCATTAAATAACAAAATCTTCTTCATTTGAACTAAGAATGTCAAGTTATGCCATTTGTAATATTTCATGATTGTTTAAATGAACGATCAGTCAATGGACTAATGGTTAAATGCAATACTGTAATACGGTTAACTGCAGTGTTCTCCAGCGTTCTCAAGCGAATTAGAGGATTTTATTTTGTCAAAATAACATGCTAGTGGGATTGTAAAATGAGTCAATGTAGTTGGTGTTTTGATAAAATCATCAATTTAAACTTATTTCTAATGAAATATAATGACTAATAGACACATGAAGTCCATGCGTCCAAGACATAACAGAATAAAGGTTTCGTTTCATTATCATCAAGTGTTATTTTTCTTGCTTTCCGAGTCATTGATACACTGTTTGTTGTAATGATATTCAAGAAGGGAACTTTTCCTGTTATCCCCTCCAGCTTGGACCTGCGGTGCACTTTCAGCAAAGATGCTTTTCTTTATGAAGATAGCAACCTCCCATTAGAAAACACACAGTAGTCAACTAGACCAGCGCCTCAGTCAGTCAATAATGATCAGGGATTTGTGTTGCGGGCGTTGAGAGTCAGTTACAGTTTACATTTAACAGTTTCTTGACAGAATTTAAGATTACATTTTATTCTCTTTATTAAAAGACAGCCTTTGGTCTTCTTCCACGTGAGTTGTTATGCTAATCTTGCAGTCTTCTCTAAAGAGGGTCTTTGCTTTCAGTAGAATAACTGGCTGCATTTGTGATGAGTAAGAATGGGCACGAATACTCGAGCACTGGAATATGGCCTCGACGATCGATCACAACTCTCACATTTTAATGGACTTTAATAGACACCAACACTTAACACTTAACTCAACACGTAACAGTTTTTTTCAACAGAGTTTCAAAGGACTCTAAACGAGGGTCTTATCTAGCAAAATGATTGTCATTTTTGACAAGAAAAATAACAAATATACACTTTTAAAGCACAACTTTTAGTCTAAATCCGGTTGTGATGCGCCAGCGTGACCCCACACAATACGTCATCACGTCAAGAGGTCACAGAGGACGAACGTGAAACTCCGCCCCAGTGTTTACAAGTGTGTTGAAAGAGGACCGTTTCGACGTTGTTGTATGTCAACTGATACTAATTAATGTCTTTGTGGCAGTTTATTGTTTAAAATGATCCGCAAATATGCGTTTTATATTTGTAACATGTGACCTCCCTACATCACTACGCATTCACGTTAGGTTACGCTGGACCGGACCTAGACGAAAAGTTGTGGTCCAAAAGTGTATATTTGTTATTTTTATTGTCAAAAATGACAATCGTTTCGCTAGACAAGACCCTTATGCCTCGCTTGAGATCGTTTATAGTCCTTTGAAACTCCGTTAAAAAAAACTGTTACGTGTTAAGTATTAAATGTTGGGTTCCACCAAAGTCCATTAAAATCAGAAAAATCCTGCAATGTTTTCCCCAAAAAAACACAACTTCCTCTCGACTGAACAAAGAAAGACACCAACACCCTGGATGACATGGTGGCGAGTAAATTATCTGGATTTTTATTTTAAGAAAATGGAATATTCCTTTAAAGGAAGTTATTTACTGGACAGAAGTTTAACTCCTGCACCATCATAACAGTATGTTTTAAAACACATCTAGTCAAAGCACAAGGATTCATAACATTAATCAAACACCTTTAAGTCTTTTTCTATCATTTTAGCGTTTAGCTGTGTCATGCTATTGATTGTGCATCTGGCAACAAAATGACCAGCTCAGAATCGGAAGGTCGTAAGCCTCATCGGTCCGGACGATCATGCATAAAATCAGCCAATTTCGGTCTCTGGCTGGTAGATCGGTGCATCTCTACTTATATTCGTCTACAGTTTAAACTCCATTTCTGACCATTTTGTGCAGTTTTTTTGTTGTGTATGTACTGAAGCAATTTTCATGCTACAATTTTATGCTTCAGTGATATTATTATATAATGAAAGAAGGGCATTTGAGTAGAAATGTCAAATTAAAGGCGGAGTCCACGATGTTTGAAAAACGCTTTGGAAAAGGAGACAGGCCGACTACCAAAACACACACTTATAGCCAATCAAATGCCGGGTTGCGTATGTGTGGGGCGGGTCTATCAACAGAAGGTCCAGATTCTATTGGGGTCGGGGCGTGTTTGTTTAGGTGATTTCAAATATCAACATTTTCTTTCAAACATCATGGACTCCGCCTTTAAGTTTACATGTAAAGGTTATAGTGCATTGTGAAATTTCACCCAAAAGTCAAATATTCCTAACTTTTTGTGAGTAGTGTAAATGCTGGTAGTCACTGACACCGTTCTCCTGTATTGTGTCAGCTGGGAAGTGAGTGTGTTGTGATGGAAAATCAGCTTGACTCTCTCAGGCTCTCAGGACAGGCAGACTTTAGCATCTGTATTTTAGAAAGTCACATCCGCAGATTGAACACAGAGATATGAGGAGGAGGCAGGTACAAACTTGGCATGGGATTCCCCCTTTTCCGGCCTTCTTCCCAGGGAGAATAACATTGGAATGATCACGTCAAGAGGACACACACACACACACACACAAACACACACACACACACACCCACACCACATACACCCCAAACACTATTTGATTCTGCTTCACTGAAGTACTGTCATATCTGAACCATTGATTTCATCTGATTGTAGTCTAGTGTTGGACTGATCTGTTTTTTTAATGAAGTTTATTTAATTTAAGTTTGGGAGGAGCATGGTCATGTGATCCAGCCAATCAGCACAAAGAGATCTTTATATACGGCCGTCCCTCACCTTTGTCTGTTGACGGTTAAACCTCATTCACACAGCACTTTGGTCCCAGAAAATTTTAAAAATTGGCAAAAAAGCTTCTGCGTGAATGTAAACACATCCCATAAATCTTCTGGGATCATTGGCGGTAAGAGGACCTAGTTAGCAACATTGGCATAAGATTCCTGGAAAACCCTCATTGTGAACAAGACACAGAAATATGCCATAATGGGTGTGTCGTAGTGAGGACGCCATCATGTCATCACATCATTGAAGTTACGGTTCAGCTTTTTAGAAAGGAGGGATTTACGTGCAGATCAACATTCATGACGAGAAATGTCGGCAAACTGGACTGGAGCAGATATCAGGGAATAATAAATGAGAGGCATAAACAATAGCGTGCCGTAATGAACACACACACACACACATTCAGACAAATCATTGCGACTGAACATTTCCTTGTATTTGCCAGAATGTCTGTGTGAAAGGTCTTTATTTTTGCAGCATCCGTCCTCCACCCCATCACCTCACTCTCTGCTGGTACATCTATCACAGTTAAAGGTGGGGGGGGGGTACTGTGGGTTTAGGTCAATATTCTGAGTTCAGAGTCCTCCTCTCAGACATCACACTAAATATAATTTATCTCATTCCCTATCAATTACATGTTAATGACAACTCCTGAAATGGACAATGCCGATATTAAGAAAATAATGTTGCTCAGTGGCCCGTATAACAAATATAAATAAATATATATTTACTAGTAAATGATAAACATACAAATTCACATTTATTTTTCATAGCAATATTCTCTTAAAGGTATAGCAAAAGATTTCTGTTTTCCGGGTGGATCATCAAGACTATTGGTCATCCCAGATGTCAATCATTCTGATTATATGTTGACGTATAACCGTCGTACGTGCTCGCCTCTCGGTTTGCTTGCTGCACATGCGCACTTTCACGTGTATGAGTGTTGTGCTACGGTTTCAACCATTCATTGGAGCTCGCGTTCTCTATGTGTTTTTTTTTTCAAAATGTCTGAGGATCGCAATAGAAAAAGTGTCTACGAATTGTATGACAAGAAGAGAAAGGACTATAAAGAAAGAAACAAGACCAGAATGTTTATGGGAGACTATTTCACACGCTGGCTGCTGGTGTGAGCTAAAAGGACAGGTTGGGCTTCCCACGCGAAGTTTCTACAGGAAAGGTACATTTTGTCATGCTATTTGGAGAATCCATTTAAAATCACTGCTAGTAAAAGTTGATGTAAGTTATGATTAGCGATGCTAGCCCTGGCACAAGTCACGAACCGCACAGACACGGTAAACATGCCGACAGAAACTTGTAAACAGAGCGAAGAGAAGAACTGAGCTCCTGCATGCTCTCTCTCTGTCTCTGTCTCGTGCACGCGTTTAACAAGCGTTCCCTGTCGGGAGGAGGTAGAGAGTTTCGTGTGCATTTTTAAAAAAATATCGAGGGGCAGTTCTTTTAAATAATTCGGATAAATCTTCCGCTATACCTTTAAGTGTACACAAATGTAATAAAGTTAGACTTTAATAATAATATTATCACACAGAATTTTGGCACTGGTTGATGCTAATATATGCTAACTAATAAAGCTGTTATTATTTCAACTTAGCCAAAATGTTGCTGGAGTTTTTTTTTTACAAACGAATACATGTTAGTATGAAAGAAGGTATTCTGTAATAAAAGAATATTAATAAGATAATCAAATAGAGAATGGAATGCGTTGATTTTGTGCAATGTTTTACAGTATTGTGGTTGTTTTCTTGTTCTATTGATGGTTGTTTTGTCACGGCAGGACTTGATTGTATCTCACAGTCAGGGTTGAGTTGGTTGAGTTTTCTCCCAGTATGTGTTTGTTTAGTCACTGGATGGGTTTAACACAGAGCTCACATTTGGAGTATGGGTTACTATACTTGTTAACATTTAACTATCTTAAAAAGTGCAGTTCTGTTACTTCATGTCTGGTGGACACTCAGTTGTGTTAAACAGGTTTATCTGGGTCTGTCTGTCTGTCTCTAGTTATGATCACTGAGTCTGGATCTTTCTATCTGTCTCTCTCTCTCTGTGTCTGTTTGTCTGTCTCTCTAGTGAGGTTATAATCAACATGTTCTCACAGAGTTCCGTAGGATAGTCACGGAATATTTTGCTCATTTTCCGTGGCCGTACCACGGACTTTCTTTTTCCGTGTCATTTTTACGGATTGGTTACTGAACTGCTTTTTCCTATTTTCAAACCATTGTCGCTTCGGTTTAGGGTTAGATTTGTTGTTTGGGTTAGGATGTTACTTTAAGTATTGGTTTATACTATTTTTCTGATTTATTCTTTTATTTTTCTAAATTTAAACCATTGTCGCCTGGTGTTAGGGTTAGGTTTGGGTTTGGGTAAGGATGTTGTTTTATGTAAATCTAACGCCAAACCGAAGCGACAGTAGTAAGAAAACGGGACAAAACTGTTAAGTAACAAATCCATGACAATGGCACGGAAAAGAAAGTCCGTGGTACGGCCACATTATAATCATTGTGAATACTTCTCTTATGTTTAGGAACTTTTACCGTCAGGTTATTTTGCTGATTTATAATCTGTTATAGAACGATCAGATCATCTAGTTTACTTTGATGTGCTGTTCCTTCACTCCATTGTTCGAGATATTTATCTCCATGTTTTAGCGTTCAGTTTGATATGTTTTGGATTGTAATGTAAAGTTATAAGTAGGGTTGCCAACTGTCCCGTATTTTGGGCTTAATTTATTTGTCCCGTATGGGACGTACTGTAACAGACTTGTTCAATGAAGCAGATAACGTCCAAATCCCGCACAATCAGTATATGAAGAGTTTCATTAAAAACAAGGTAACTCTGTCAGAAATCTTGATTTTTGGTTGTGCATTCCAATTAATATCAATTCAACTGCAGTTGGTTT